>NC_140278.1:9491519-9569019 GCF_964030765.1 Micromesistius poutassou
CTCAGGGCCAAACCCAAACACTCATCCCTCTGATTCATGGTCTCAGGGCCAGACCCAACCACTCATCCCTCTGATTCATGGTCTCTGATTCATGGTCTCAGGGCCAGAACCAAACACTCATCCACACTCTGATTCATGTTCTCTGATTCATGGTCTCAAGCCGGGCCAGACTGCTGCCTAAGGCGTCATCTCCATACGTACAGTATGCTAGCCGGTGAATCACAGTACCGCGGGCCGGTTCGTAGCATGCTTCATGTCACACACGCCAGGCCAACATTAGCCCCTTTGGTCCTATGCTCAACTGTTTGTCGTCAGTACCGGTAATTAATACACCCATTCTTTGTAGGTCATCTAAAGTGTCTAATGTTGCCACACAATTACAATCTGCTTTTCTTTCTTTTTTTCTACTGCATAGAAAAACAAACAATGCATAATTAATGGTGTGTTGGCTGTTTGGCAACCTGTCTGTGAGTGTGAAAATTCCTATTAAACACTTGGTGTAAAAGCAGTTCATTAAATCCTCCCTAGTTTGCATTTATAATCAATCTATCCAGCCATTGGAGACTAGCAGGAGAAGGAGGCGTCTTCTCCTAATTGGAGCTGCTGGTTAATCTAAATGGAAACCCTGGCAAACAGTGCGCCGGCCAAAGTGCTTTCTTAATTACTGCACAAACACACACACAAGGTGGCGCGCGGAAACAGCCCAGTTGTTCAGCTCTGTGGATCCTAATTCATGTGTATTTCTTCCATTTCTTCTAATTGCACAATTGTGATTTGGGTCCCTCAGATATATCTCTGTTTGCTTTCCTTTTGCGGATGACATTTTCAACCAGACTACGCTAAACGTGGTATTAAATTAAAGAGTACGACAACAATACGGGAATATAAACTAAATTATTTTGTTTTGGGTATTTCAACAGTGCGTTCCCTCGAGTCGTAAAAAGCGTTGCACTGTACATTTGAACACACGGTTACCTGAAAAGGTGCCGATGAGTTGGACGCTATTAAACGGTGACCCTCACATTTGTGTGTGCGTGTGTGTGTGTGTGTGTGTGTTGTGGGAGGCTGCGGGGTGGCAGTGATGTGTGCAGCCATGCAGAACACCGACCCTGACAGGTCTCCCCAACTAGAAGCACTTAACTCCTAATTACTCATGCTGCCGTCTGCGCGTCTGTCCCGCGGAGGTTCCGTTATAGCAGCACGGCTTATTCTCTCTCGCCCTCTCCATCTCCATCTCCCTGTCCCGTCTTTCCGGCATGTCTTGCTGACGGCACGCTTCGCTATCTATGTGTCGGGCTAGCATGTCAGGCTGTCTCGGGCACAACTTCTAGCATTCGTTCAACCTCTCCTCTTCCTCGTCCTCGTCCTCCGCCCCCCTCCCCCCTGCACCTCCCTCTTTCTTATCCAAAAGGGAGGTAGAAGATGACTTTGGAGATTTGGAAAGTGCCAGATTGCCACCCTCCTGAACACTAACTGCAATGCACACGCCCGAATCTTCCGGAACCCCCTTTACTGTTTCCATGGTAACTATCGCAGCCATGAAGAGGGTGTGGGTGGTGCAGAAGAGGCTGGTAGAGGAGGGTGGAGGGGTGGTGGCTACACGGGGGGTTGGTATAAATGGTGGCAGGGGGGCCCAAGCTGGAGAGACTTGTTCACTCTTCCGATCTGTGAACGACTAATGGCTTGTCAAAGCAAGCGCATAAAAAAAAACTCCAACTCCATATGCGTGTTGGTGTGTGTGTGTGTGTGTGTGTCCCCTCCATCTTTGTTGAGGGTTCACGCAAAGAGATGAGGGGTCTTGAAAATTGGATGACACAACATCCATCATTTCTTCCTGTACTTATTTTTTTCTCTGAGATTCCAAGTTGTGTACGAGGGGAGGAGGATATTCTCCATACTACTCGCTGCTACTACCCGGCGGTGTCTCGCTCTTTCACCGCCCTGAGAGTGGGTGGATAAGTGGACGTTTCAGCACGCCGTCCACCATAAACATCACCATTGTTTGTGGTGGATGTTTCAGCACGCCGTCCACCATAAACATCGCCATTGTTTGTGACAGATTGTTCAACATGTTGTGAAAACTCGTGAAAAATATGGTTTTAACTACACATGATTAACTTTTTTGCATACGAATATAACATTGTACACCGATGTAGACTTAAAGTTTAAACTATGGTAGTTAAAAAGGCTTAACAGCAGAGCTGCAAACGCAAGCCAAACAAGAGCAAGGTATCAAGTGGGGACAATTAAACATTCTGCCAGTTCAAATGACACTGAAATATTCTTTAAGACAGATAGACACTGAATGTTGGAAAACACGCCACAAAAATCATATTAGCCTCTCATCCTGTAGAGGCTCAGCAAAAAGCCACTTCCATTTAGCCATTCCCATTCATCTCTGAATTTCCCTCTTCATCATTTTAATGGAATCCATCCGCACGTTTTAGAAGTACAATCCGCGATGAGATAAAGCAAAAGAAAAAAAATCTACAGATAGTTTTCATAATAGTTTCATGATAGCTTTTACTACGACGCTCTGAACAATCCGCATATAGCCCTCTCCTCGCTCCTCATCGCCTCCTCTATAACCCCCCCCCCCCCCCCCCCCCCCCCCCCCACACACTAATTATCTTGGAAGCCCTTCTAAGTGTGTGTGTGAACTCCTCAAACACACTGGAACGATATCAGTCTGATCCTTTACTTGATTTTATTTTTTTATCATACTGAATTTGAAATCCATCCCAATCCCATCACCGGCTCTGTGCGGCGTGTTTGGTTAAGACCACGAGGGCTGATGGTTTCATAATACCTGCCGGTAGGGGTTTAAGATGTGGTCTGTGGGCATGATTGCACAGAGCCCCGGCCCCTTTTAACCAGCAGTGCTCTAGCAGTAGCAGTGGATGGTGAGGAACTGAGCAGTGTCCTCCCTCCCCCCACTCCCTGCAAAAACTTTACTTTAGCTATTTTCCCTCTAGGCAGGACTGTCAAGAAAAGTACAGAAGATTGTGTGTGTGTGTGTGTGTGTGTGTGTGTGTGTGTGTGTGTGTGTGTGTGTGTGTGTGTGTGTGTGTGTGTGTGTGTGTGTGTGTGTGTGTGTGTGTGTGTGTGTGTGTGTGTGTGTGTGTGTGTGTGTGTGTGTGCTAGTGCCTGTGTGTGTTTTATGCCAGAGGGAGGCAATGGCAAAATATTGAAAAGAAGCCCTGAGCAACGAAGGAAGACAACTGGTATTACAATGTCAGGCGTCACTTTGACCTTCATTAAATGTGGCCACACTCTCATCTGGGATGCTCTGTGCACGCACACACACACACGCACAAAACCGTCAAAAATGAAGAGACTGGACAAACGAAGAAAAAAAGAAGTAGGAGAGGGTGGAGGGTAGACAGTACCAGAGTTATCTGGTACTCAGAGATTGAATCTATTATTTAAAAGAGCTAATCATTTTCTTTGTATAAAAAATACTTTCCATGACCCTACTGAATGTGACCTCTCAAGATCAACGGGGACAGTCCTGAATGAACCAATCCATTATACTGTATGTCCTGATTTAGTCCAACATGTTGAAATGCCTCAGCCTCACAACCCTTAGTAGAATCCTGTTCTTCTACGACATGTGATAGACAGATAAATCTGTTGCTGGCAGCCCGTTTAGTGATTTCCTCTCAGCGTCCAGCCTGTCAGACTCCATCCACCCCCTCTCACCCTCTCTCCCCACACCTAAATCTCCCTCTCAACTAAGACTCCCGCGTTCCTTCTGCCTTTAGCTCTCTGTTTTGCTCCAGCAACCCCCTTCCTCCATCACTAGCTCTCTCCCTAATTAATGGTGGAGCGATGGCTTTACTGTGGCATGAGTGGGAGGCGAGAGTCAGCCTGGACCATGTTGGGGCAACTGTTGCACAAAGATGAAAGAGTATTAGGGCGAATACTTTAGATATTCTTATGCTCAAACTCCCTAGGCGCACGGTGCGATTACCAAAGTTGTAGACCGAAGATTGTTAGGATGGTGTAGCTGCGTAATCTGTGTTATCTTGATCGACAAATAGGCCTCATACACTAGGGCTGCCAAAATGATGCGGTGTGATAAATGTAGCAATGGTTAGATGACATTCGATACCAGGGGAAGGGATTAGCATCTAACAATGGACAGGCCTAGTGATATATTCATCATAGTCCACGGGTCCTCTTGTTTTATTAATGTCGATTATCTGAAGACGTGCTTGAATACGCAAACATTGACCACCGTGGAAGTATTAATTTCCAGTTTGGTGTTTTTAGTGTTATGTGTATGTTCTCTGTGCATTAATAGATAATGATGAACAAGGTTTCTTTAGGGTTGCTAGGAATAATGTTTGAGATTACGATTCAGCTCATTGAAAATTTTATATTCTTCATACATTGAGTGAAAATTTCAATGATATACTTTGTCATCCTTACCTTAAAAAGCAGGATTATAGAATATTATAAAATGTGTACTATAACCTTAGCTCAATGATTCTACCCCACACTACATACTAAACTAAGCAAGATGGAGTGATATAATATAGAAAAGAATATTAGTAAATTGTTAATCAAAGCACATACCGTCTATAGGAGCCAATTCCTTTGTTTATTTATTTTTTGTCCATTTTCATTATTGTGTGTGTGTTATGTTAAAGGGTGATATCATGCTTTTTCGACTTTTCCCTTTGCTTTAGACTGTTATATGACATATGTACGTTTTACGTCTGCTAAGATATCAATATCTAAGTCTGAGCCAGGGGGAGTTTAGCACCCACTGAGAACAACCTCAATAAGTGCTCGAAACAGGTTGTTTGCCCTCAAACGTTACTACCGTAACTGAATGACTGTGCAGTGGGCGGTGCTATAGTGCAGAAGTCTCGCCTCTCAGCTAAATCCCTCCCCCAAAATTAAATTATTAACCCTAAAAAAATATGATATGGGATCTTTAATTGCGGTTTAGTGTGTCTGCTCCATCTACAGGACATGTTGTCTTTAAAGGAAAATACCTGGGGCCTTGAGGGGTGGTTTGGCTGGGATACAGTCTTACAGCACACAGTCTTTATACATTGTTTTGCTTGTTTACAACAATATTCTTTATTTTTGGAATATTTGGTTGAATATGTTATGAAACCAGGATTATTAATAAACAAAAATCATTTCAATCGTCTCATATATACCCATACTCAGCCCAAGGGTGATTTACACAAAGGAAAAACAAATGGATTTTGTAGTCACTAGACAGACCATAATCAATAAAACATGGTATCTTTTAAGCGTGGTCTAAATAAAAAAGGAGCAAACACTCTTATTTCAGTGACTTTATTAGCTTTCCTTTATTTCCTAACCACAAATATTTACTTGAATAATATTTTATTGTTACCTGAACTAAAATAGCATAAAATAGCTGAATAGCTTTGGCTTCTTAATGTGACATGCCTGCATAGGTATAGCACATCACAAACGCAAAAGAAACAACGCAATAAATACAGATGCAACAGCAGTCAAATTAAGGTTCTGTACAAAGGTCCTTTACATCAGCCCTGCTATCATTTTAATGCAAGAAAGAACCAATTTGCCTTAAAGTAGCCTCGCAAACTCTTTGAAAAAGGGTGCAATTTGCCAAGGCTGCATCAACACTTGAGCAAAAGGAAGTCATTGTGTTGCAATGCTTTGATGGGATTAGAAAAAGCAAGCACTTGCAAGTGTCATTTCAATTTCTTTAGCCAACACTTTTTATTTTCCCTCCCAGCTTTTCCTCTCCCATTCGAATTAGAGTGCCCGCATCTAAAGACACTGCCCTTTGCCTGGTTTGAATCAGCGGATTAATGTATATACCTCAAAACATCCGACACCATGGCAACGCAAACTTTATAGGTAAAAAAACACTTAATTTGAGGACATACAATCACAATAACCCCCCCTAACTCTCTCAAGAGAGTGAGAGAGGACGAGATAAAATGATAACTTGAGACTATTATCTTGCATGTGAATAATGCATAATAGCTGTGAATACTGATTAAAAATCATTCAACAATACTTTAATTCTGTTATGGATTTGACCAAAATGGAATCAATTAGTGCATCGGTCTAGTATTGAATATGCAAGCTTATGAGAGAAAAAAAAACGCAATAGGCCACAGTACCATTCTTAGCAACTAAAACGGATGAGGAACGTCCAATGACCGCAATTCGTTACACACTTTGTCTCGTATTCCCCTAAAATATATGTTTTAATAACAAGTATGGTGTTCAAATTTATCGTGAAAATGGACAAAAGCTTCTGCTAAAAGTGGGAGTCCATGGAGAATAGAGGGCAAGTCTTTTAATTTCTAGTCATCAGTAAGACAATCATACACGTTAATACCTGCTTTATATATTTAACTGTACTTCCTCTAGGGGCCCCCAGAAGATTCTGAGCAAGACTGTGATTGCGATGTCAACAACAAGAGGCCCACGGCCCCATCAATTATCTTGGATAACAGAGATTGTGGCACCAATCTCATTACGTTCAGAGGTAGCCAAATGTTGTGAAAAAGGGGGATATTTCAGGAAAAGGCTTCACATGTCTAGACATGGGTTAGGGTTAGTCAAATTGTTATGGGAAGTATGAGGTGTTAGATGAGGCATACGGTGCACCTGCAAAATCACTCACACTGTTGGTCTCAGGGCAAGGAGCACTCTGTGAAAACAGCTTGTGATAAAACCACATCATAAAGTGTTTGATAACATAGCATTTACAAATGTTGAATGTTGTCACCTTGAATTAGGATTACAAATGCCTCTTTTAAGCCTTTTAAGCAAGACATATTCTTAAAGAAATAAAAAGCAGCATAAGTAAACTTAGCAACATTTACAAATGGGGGGATGAGACCTTCAAAGACCAGAAGGGTTTAAGAACTCAACAGTGGCAAGGTGACTTGCTCGATAATCACTGACTAATTGTCTATTGAAGACACAAACACATACACACAAATAGTCACAGAAATAAATCCAATTGTCTGCCATGCAGACCGTCGGGTGACCCTGGCCATGACTCATAAAGAACAGACTGTGGGAGATGAGTCAATGATTCATGTGAGGGCTTTGGGGACATCTGAGGGGAGTGTGGCCTGTGTTCCCTGTCTTCTACATCCATTGGGGTGCATCGATACATGCAACTAGATATGTCACATCTAGCTCGCTAACAGGTGTTGCCAGGGGCTATTGGCGATAGACGTTTTTGTGACAGCTTTCCTGTCAATATGGTGTCTTAAACAAGTCCCACCATGGACATAGTAATGCCCGATCACCAAATCCACTTGGTGGAGCTAGAGAACATAAATGGGGTCAATGGTAGGATATGAATTCAAATTAGGCATGGGCAAAATGATTCTTTTCCGGGAATCAGTTCTTTCAGTTCCCTTCACTATCACAATTCGTTCGTTTGATTCGTTCGTTCAGTTCGTTCAGTTTGTTAAGTCATATGGTCAGTTATGTCATTTGGCAGGGCATCTCAGGTGTCTGGCCTCACCACTTTGCTTTTAAATATGAGGTACGCCCGCAAACGAAGCCTTTAAAACCACCAGAAGGTCTCAGACGGTGACGGTGCTCGGGAAAACAGCTAATTTCTGTAGCATTAACCTACGACGCCGCTCGAGCATTACACGTGTGGTTTGAGAACGTTTTAGACTCAATCAATATGAGAACGTTTTAGACTCAATCAAAATTAAGTCGAGGGGAGACGAAGCTCTGTTCGTTTCTATCTTTTATTTACCATATTGATTGAGTGACCATAATTTTATTTTATGTAAAAAAAAAAAAGGAATCAGTTCTCTTCTTTTTGGGAATCAGTTCTCGTCGTTCACCTTCGGGATTCGTTCGTTCTGACCGAATCGTTCGCGAATCGCCCATGCCTAATTCAAATTAACTATATGAGGGGTGTTGTGTATTTGTGTGTATCTTCACCATCACCACACCACCTCCAGGCCTACCTTTTTGAACTAGTTTCTCTAACTGGGGGTTATTTGGGGGTTTCGCAGTAGGTAGTGGCAGAATAACACTCGACCATTCCAAGTCAACGGAAAGACCTGAAGTGATTTCATTCTTGTAATACAAAGCAAATAATATTTTCTTTGTTCAATTTGGATCTCAGTGGCGAGCTTATCTGCATATTATGAATTTTGAGAGGTCCTGATGGACCTCTTTAATAATTGATCTATTACATTTTATTTACAAGTTATCAATGGTGACGCTACGTCGAAGGCGAATCCTCACCTTGAACCGGTCGCTTAAAAAACATTGGGTAATACATCTAATGACGACGTCACGGATGATGGCTGGTACAACTTTTGAGGAGAGATGTCTACAGCGGCCAGTGCACATTGTGTTGACATAAAACTTTTGTGATGAAAACATTTGTGTTTGCTGTAAATAACCAATTACGTACAGAGCCCCGTCTACAGCAACACGATTGGTCAAAACAACCATGAAGCCAAAGAAAGTGAAATGCCCTGTTCACCCAGATTTGAGCTCGTCAGCAATCAGACAATCAAAGAGACAAAGTACCCATGATACTTTCCTTGCGTTTATAATGGGGCTGGTGGGTTTATGTGTGCATCTCCACCACCCCCACCCACACTTCCAGCACCCCCATGGAGTAAGGTACCTGTGTGCGCAGAATCTCTCCTTTGGTGAGCTGCATGTCCCCAGTGAGCTCTTTGACACTGATGCCCAGCGGCTCCAGGCGCTTACTGAAGTATTTAGTCATCTCAGCTGCCAAGGCCTTCATAGGAGCCACATAGACGATCTGCAGCAGGAGAGAGAATTAGAGAGCAACATAGAGTGACAGGGAGAAGGAGAAAGGGAGAGAGAGAGAGCGAGAGAGAGGGAGAGAGGGCCATATAGAGAGTGAGAGAGATAGAGTGAGAGAGGGGCGGAAGGCGGGGGGGCATTGAGGGAGTAGAAGATGAGGGGAAGAGAGAAAGAGGGGAGGGAAGGACAGAAGGATGGAGGGAGGGAGGGAGTCGAAGAACACTAATGATAAATGAGCCAACGCTGTGGTATCATTTGTTCCCTGGCAACCAGCACAAATCACAATTTATTGAGAAATATGACGGCAGCCACTTGGACGGAGAAAGTTTAATGGTGATGCATGAAAAGTGGGCTATCGTCACTGGCGGGTGCCGGCTGTGGCAGCCGTTAATGTTTGAATGCGGGCTGGCGTGTTGTGATCGTCTGGGTGTGTGTGTATTTCAGTGTGTGAGTGTGCACATTTGCGAGTGTGTGCACAGAAGTTTACGAGGAAGATTCTGATGTCTTAATAATACCATCGTTCGTGTGTCTGTGTGTGTGCATGTGTGTGCCTTGAGTGTGCATGAGTGTGCGTGTGTGTGTGTGTGTGTGTGTGTCCACAGCCATCAGAACCTTGAACTCGTCCTTCTTGATGACGCCGCCGGGCTGCACGTGCTGCCGGATCTCGTGGAGGACGGTGAGCATGGCGATGTTGGTCTTGCCGGCGCCGGTGGGCGCGCAGATCAGCAGGTTCTCGTTGGTGTTGTAGGCCGTCTCGAACACGATGGACTGGATGCGGTTCAGACGCTCCATCCCCTTGAACACCAGCTGCCCGATCTGGGTACAGACGCACGCGCACACACACACACACACACACACACACACACACACACACACACACACACACACACACACACACACACACACACACACACACACACACACACACACACACACACACACAATGGCGGAAATAATGAGTTTCTTAATCAACCATTATTCTATGCTCGTGTTCTAAGCAAATGAGTGTCAGGAGCATATTTTAACATTTTTCAGCAGTGTAAACGGTGATTGCATTTCATTATTATTATCTTGTAGGGAGAAACAACCCAGAACGATTCCAGCGCTCAAAGTGTAATGCAATCAGTGGTGTGGGGAGAGTGAACAGCTGTCTATGGAGTCCATGATTGACAAGTTACCTCCTTCAACCAGACCTACAAGGCCAGAGGTTGACGTAGAGGCGGGCACAGGAGAGGCAATACACCAAAAATAAACCATAAAATGGTCACTGCAGACGTGTGAGTGGTGGAAACAGCTGTCATTCAGGGCTGATCTTTATATGGCCTCACTGTGGCAACAGTGCGTGGACAACAGCCTCCCATCTAGCAGTGCCTCAGATACGTAAAACGGTGGCATCTCTCTGAAGGGCAGACGGAGCCACCCATAGATGCAGCATGTGTAAAAGACCCTACTGCGGTCAGCCCAAGTGGCAGCCACTGCATTGCTCGGATGCAGAAAGACCACTTAACAATCTGAGGCAATGTGATTTGATACTTGTATAGGGTCAAAATGGCTCCATACTATCATCTCGGGACTTGTTTTTCAGAGGTCCCTCTTGATGGTTTTATTTCATTAAAAAGTTATTAAGGAATCAGTATTAACGAGTTTGGCCATAGAGTACTGCCAGGCAGCATTTAAATTCCCGCCCTGAATGTGCCAAATATGGATTGTTTCTGCTGCTGGTTGCAAAAATCACAAGCCACGGTGCCAATAAAGGCGAAATCAACGGCTTCATAATGGCAGTGTGTAAACCAAGGGGAGACGTCACGGGCGCTACGTCCACATTGTTTATAGTCTATCGTTCAGCCACGGCACGGGCAGCCAATTTCCTCCCATTGAAGGACAAACAGCTCTGATGCCTTCTGAGACGGAGCAAAGACAAATGGGCCCCTTCTGGACTGGGCGAGCTGCTCCGCCCTGCACGATGCGCCAGCTGATTCTTCCAGTCTCTCCGTGCCTCCCTCCCTCACGGGTCTCTACCCTCCCTCCCTCCCTCCCTCCCTCCCTCTCTTCCTCTCCACCTCTATCCTCAGCTCCAGGGTGGCTCGGAATGCCCAGAGCTTAGACAGCAGTATCATTTATTCAGGGATTCATTAGAAGCATGTCATCACTTTCCTCCTGCGCTCCGCCGTCTCGCTCCACCACCGACTCATAGAAAGAAATAATTAAGGAGTGTGCGGCGCGCGCGGCACCGGCCTCAACTCTCAACTTCTGCTCTACTCTGTGGAGTAGCAGAGGGGATGGGGTTATTAATGCATCAAAGAGCAACTTTATTAAGGGTCCACTTGAGATGCAAGAGCTGAATGAAGTATGTGGGTTTTTCAGAGGGATATTGCATAGTAGGAGTCAATGTAGAGAAGGAGGGGGGGGGGGGGGGGAGGTTGGGAGCGGGCGACATGTCTTCATGATTTCACATCATGTTCGGCGGTTAACATCTTTCCACGCAGCCCATGGCCAGGTGTGCGACGCAAATTGCCGGTTTCAATTAAAACAAGCGTCTCCGCCAGACCTTGCGACAAAAGTGCTTTTCTATTGTTTCGCTGCTAACGAGGCTAACGCGTCGTCAAAAGGAAGCAAACAAACATACCGCCTATGCTCACACCCACACAGCCTCTGACTAAATGGGTAGGAATTAATATCAGCCCGGTTCTCGTCCCTGTTTTCAGTCTAAACGACTGCGGGGGCTGCTCTCCTGTTTCCTCTCTAAAAGAAAGGGATGGCCCTCCTAGTTACCTCCGGTTCCCCAAATGATTTCCCCCAAGGCCATGTCCGTGGAGTGACTACTTATAAATATTCATCCTGGTATTACAGACCACCAGGTTCCGCCGGAGCTCTCGCAGTGCAGCCACCCCCCCCCCCCCCCCCCCCTCTCCTGCTCCTCTCTGGTGTCGGCGTGGCGAAGCAAAAGCTCCGGCGAGATCGCATGAGCGTCGGGGCCCTCGTTTTGATTTATCGACTTTGTCTGTTTGTAACGAGAAGCCAGTGTCCCTGTTCTCTTTAAACATGCTAATGCATGCAAATGTATGCCCGCCCCAACGTTCACCTTGCGGTAAAGCACACATGTTGTAAATAGGAAGTCCCTGCCTTTTAATGGTCTCGGAAAATGGCTTCGTCTTTTTTGGGAGGGGGGGGGGGGGGGGGTTGTGCTTTTAATCTATTCAACCTGTCTTTCTTCAAAAATACTTGTGACTTCATTGTCATGGTAATTCATGCGCATGCCTCATCCGATCGGAAAAGCAGCCATTCTCTGCCATATGCCGTCTCCCGGGTGTGCTGAGTGTTTACGCCAGCAGGGCTAGTTACTGTACTGCGTGGGGTGGTTGGTGTGCGGCCATAAACACTGACGTCCACAACGTCAATAAAACCTTTTTTGACGAGTGAAGCGTCACGGCACACCTGGAGGAAATGCTGAATCCTTTAGGAGGATGTTTATTGGAGATACTAAGGGTCTTACAACATTGTTTAGGCCGAGTTTAGTCTAGTTTCCAGCCTCACCAAGCTTTGTAAACCGCCAACGTTTACAATGAATCCATTTCTTTGTCGTCGCGCTGGGAACAGAAATCTCCCTAAACATAACACATAAACTTTCATATGCACTGTCTGGAAGCCATTTGGGAGGAAATGCAGGTAGTCCTGCCGCCAGCACAACATTTAATGTATTTCTGTTTATTGAAATTCTCCATGAATATGCTTTTTTAAAACAGGAAGTACCTTGAACCTTGATCAGTCAGAGAATGCATTCTCAACCATTTTTACAAGTGCGCATATTAAGTAAGACTGAGAAAACCTTGACAATATTCAACAATTCTGTGTTGTTTTATTGTGTGCCAATTAACTCAAATCAATCTGTCAGTGTCTGGACCTTGTCACTTTAACTTTGACTCTTTAACTCTTTAAATATACACCAAAGCCACTTTGAGCTTCAAAATCCAATTGACATGACCTGGGGGGAGGCAAGTCAATTACCCACAACCAGAGTTAGGACGGCTTACTTTTACATGGAAGACTTAACTTCATTGAAATTCAGGGTGAACAATTAATTCTTCAACATGGCTGTGCTGGTCTGGATTCTCCTGGTTCACCCACTCAAGAGAGACACTTTGACATCACATTGTGCGGTTGTCCTATTTTGTTTGGCCACAATCTGAGCTCAATTGCGATACAATAACGTCAACAATATCTGAATCCCTGGACTGGAACACAAGTGCCAAATTCACGTCCCTACTCATATTAATTCTTATCAAAATGCACGACTGTGGTCATCATAAAACACCCCGGAGCACTACATTATGCCAGATATTTAAACGCTGACAGCGGATACACTGCCATGCCCAGCTGGCTAATAGAGAGCCATAAGCATCTGTGGTCAACCTTTCAGTGGCCGGGTTAAATAAAATATCAAATGAAAGCAGCTGTCGCCAGTTTAGGGCAGAACACATCTCTTAGTCCCAGCTGGCGCCCCATTGTGAGAGGCCCGCCGCAGCAGAATGGATTCTGTGGTTGGTGTATGAAAAGGTACTCAAAGACATTTATACAATGTGGGGGGAAAAGAACGACACGGATAAGAAAGCCTGCATAACAAAGTGCCTTTCGCGATTTTGTGTTGGAGAGCTAAGAGAGGGACAAGAGTCATGATTTGTTCTCAGTGTGTAGCAACGGTCATCAGCAAAGCGTTGAGGTGAGGTGATGGACCATTCGGGGAGAGAGCCGTTTTCCCAGTCCGTCCCTCGGACTAGGTCGGCCTATGCTGAGTGGGATGAAAGCTGACGGGCTCATTAACAAAGTGGATACACAGCCTCTGGCCATATGGGCAAACTGGGAGGAATGGGAATAGCCTGCCAATCCACCGGCCACTTAAAACACACTAATTGCCCCACAAAGATCGCAGTAATTATTCAACACCTATATCTAAACATCAACTTCAGTACACATCCTGGTGCCAGGATGCGTGCATAACACTTCAACTTATTAAACTATATTTAACTATAGATGCAGCAGTTTGTATTCTAGTGACTTTGTTACTGTACGTTACAGCATGTTTTGCCATATGAATCTCTATAGAAGCCTGCTGCCCTAATTAAATCCCCCCCGAGTCCATAATGGAAAGCTAAGAGATATAATTGTTGCCATTTTCACGCTATCCTTTTAATTACTTTCTGGTTCCGTTTCATTCCATTTGCATTGACTGCGTGATCAACTTTTAATTGGCAGATTTAGCAAAGAGCTTATCGGTCCTCTCCAAGCCTACGCACGGGGTACAACATTACCTTGCCAAACACACAAATAACACTCACACACACACATGTAAGTGTTGACACAAACATGCAAAACGCTCCTAAGCACAAACACCCACACACAAACACAAGCACACAAGGGTGCACACAACCACACCAGATGCATGGCGGCGTTTGATGGAGTGAGATGCAGATGCAGCAAACAGGAGGCCCATTCATTTCCCTACAGATCAGCAGCAGGAAGCAGGGGGGGGAGCGGGGGAGAGGGAAGGGGGAGCAGGGGAGAGGGAAGGGGGGGAACGGGGAGAGAGAGCAGTGAGCCTGGCCAGGAGATAGTAAAAAGGGAACACGAGAGGGAGAGCGAGGCCATCCATCACTTAATCCATGGGCACCTGCTGAAAAAGCACTAGACCCTCATGAGCCCTGCAAAAGCCCTACCAGGCGAGTGTAGCCCCCCACCGTACCTTTGAGGGAAGGTTTCTGCATATACAGACAATATATATATATATGCATGTACAGACAAAAAAGCGGCTGGAGTGTCCAGCAGTGGTTCCAGATGGAATAAACCAAGCCATCCAGCACCTTTCCCAAGCGCTGGTACACCTAAATGTTCCTCAGCGAACTGCGGCGTCGGCCAACAGCCCCTGCACAAGCTCCAGCTCTCAGATCAGGGAACCAAGACGCACACGCACACACACACACACACACACACACACACACACACACACACACACACACACACGTGATGTAAAAAGGGAACTCATCAAAAGTGAATTAGGAAACGCAATCAAGGTGGATTAATTATAGATGGCCCACTGCTGCTCCACTCCTCTGGCCCATCTCGTGGGATCGGCAGGGCTGCTGGGTGGGAGGACGGGCCACACGTCAAACGTGGGAGAACGGGAATATTGACACCGGAGGCTGATAGACCCCGAATGACCACCCCGCTCCCACTCTCCCGCCCCCACTGACTTCAGCTGGGCCAGTTTATAGTCCTCGTTCACTACCAGGGCTTCTGAGTGTAAAAACACGTCACCAAGCCACTGAACTCCCCAGACTGTGTTTATCCATTAACTTTGTCCCCAGCGTCACGATTCAAGCTGCAGGCAGGTCACAGCAGCCAGCAGGAGTACCCTTTTGCTGGAATGCTCATATGTATCATAAAACATAATAATACATGAAAAAGACTGTGTGTGAACAAACTCCATCAATTCTCTCAGTGGTATTTTTATATATACTGTATATACAGAGTTGTTACTTCTTCTATCGAGGGAGGGAAGATTACCACTTCATCATTTTGCGCGTGAGACCCGAGCCGGATCTAATCAAACAGAGAAGAACTCCTTAGAGTATAATAACTGTGAGTGGGAGAGAGCAAATACACAATTTGAGCTTGGTGGGGTACGTTCACTCATTACTTTGGCCCCGTCCCATTACTCCCCCTAGCCCTAGATTTGAGCCCTAGCCCTAAAATTTGCGCGTTCCCCTGGAGGGGTAGGATGTTCCAATACTTAGGGAGCAAGAAGGAGTGCCTATTTCCCTTAAAATCATCCTTTGGCAGCCAGCCAGCTCAGTACCTCAGCTAAGGGAGTATCATGAATTACCAAGGATACCTTGCAAACTCAGCAAGTGGCAATTTTTCCATGTTTCTCAAACAGTTATACATTATGTTAAATTACTTACCATAGACTGGATTTAACTCTATGATCTGAATGTGTAGGTCGTCTTATTTTCGACACATGGGTCACATTTTCAAACGTATTAAATTGTAGTAGGCTTCTTCCTGTAGTGTAGACGTCGATGCTGCGCGTGACGTAGGGGGTCACGTTTGCTACGCTAATTTGCATAATATTAATTATAGGGGTGTCCCATTTCATAGGGAAAGAACTTCACCCTCACTTCCCACTTTGAGGGGACTTTACTGTGGCGGGAACTCAATGCAAGTGTTCTCATTAAGGGGTAAGTAGTAATGTAATGGGACGGGGCCTTACTCTCCTACTTTCATACACTTCCCCCATGAGGGACCTCCCATTGCAGGAACAGAATTCTCTGTGCTTCTGATTCTTAACTCAGTGAAAACACGTCCCTGATGGGAACTCTCCCCTCTCAGACTGACTGAAGCTTGAGAGTTGTTTCCTATCAATCAGTAGACAGGAAACAGAAAAACTGTGTGTTTGTGTGTGCGCGTGCGTGCGTGCGTGCGTGCGTGCGTGTGTGTGCGTGTCCATGGCATGCCTGTGTGCACATTTGTCTGCAGGCTTATGCCCCCCATTGGAGCGACCACGGCATGCGTTTTGAGGTGCTTTTAGTGCGTGATTAGTTGCGTCAGCGCTACAATAGAAGCAACATTTGCACTCGCTCAGACAACATCCCCCCTCGGCCGCCCCACATATTTATTCGGATGAATTAAGAAGGCTTTTACCACAGCGGTGGCAGTGCGGCGCCACGGCCCTGATTCATTAGTTAAAAAGCACCCTAATAAATTCACCACTTTTAATGTTTCACGGCGCTATTAAAAGCACACCAGGCCCGCCGTGCCCCTGTTTCTCCCATTACAGCTTTCAATAAATGACAATCTGCGCTCTGCGGAAAGGGGTGTGTTGGGGGGGACGGGAGAAAGAGAAAGCGCATCAGACATTTCTGTCTGCCTTTCAAAGGCTTGCTTAACAACACCTAAAGACTTATTAGGCATTGTGTAGAGGGCGCTTTAGACAAGCAAAGCACTTTGTTTTGGAGATGCACAGGGGCTTAAGTTAATGAATAGCGGAGCCACTTTGTCTGGACTAATTTACACTGCTCAGCACAAGAGGCTCCGTATCAATCTGTAGCTATCTGTTTCATAGGGACTTTTCTCAGCAGAGATGAAGGCGGGCGGCCTACTGGCGAGATTAGGGGAAAAAAAAACCAGGATAGGACTGGAAGAGAAGGCAGACGAGACAGACAAGCCTTTAGAAGATGAGAGCACACAGAGATGGCACCTCCGAGGCTTCTTGTTAGCCACTTAGTACCAGGATTTAGCAGGGAAGGGTGTGGGCAATAGTTCTGTATTGGCTTATAGGGGGGAAATAATAATAAAAAGAATAAAAGCCAGGCTTTATTGATCGAAGCTCTGTAAAAGAGAACCACACACAAAACATCCTTCTCTGTGGGATTCCTTAATTAATTGTTTCCTCCTCTCCAGGAAATTAGCTCCCAGGAGGGAGATAAATCCTCCCGATCCAATTTGACTCATTCCTCTAAATGTAACGGAGAGAAGACTCAAACAATGCCAACAGTTTCTGAGGAGGTATATTTACCTGTAGACAGTGTTGTACGTCCTCATTCACTCATTTGCCTTATTTTTATTCTGTATATAATGTATAGATGCTCAACAAGTTCCTTGCACATACTACTGACAATATTGTACGATGGGCAGAACTTCTGCTAACCTCAGGACAGCGCTGAAAGTACAGCGAGAATCAGACAAAGCTACGGTTTATTGTTTATGAAATCTGATGGATGTAAGTCACCAGCTCATGTTTACCTTCCATCTCTGACAACATGTGAATGGATTTGACTTAGAGGGACTGGTGATTGGTGGTTCAAAAGAATAACAGAAATGCACAACCTGAAAATATTGAATATTTGGACTACCCCTAGTCAATTCAAAACACATAAACGGTAATGAATTAGCATTAATAATACAACTAGCTAGATAGCCAGTTTGAGCATGGACTTCCCTTGTTCAACATTTGTTAAACTTCTGCCCAGAGCTAACTGACCAAATGAATAAACATATTGGACAGAAACTAGAGACACTCAAGTTCACACAAGTCCTGAAAATAATACTTCTTCGGAAAAGTGAGGAAGCCAGCATGTTTGGTGGGGGCACAGACAGATAATTGCTATAGATTACATATCATGCTGGTCAGCATCTACAAACAGTGAATGGAGAGGGTGAGGGTGCCGGGTACCATCGCTGTCAGCGCCAGAGAACCCAGGCGTGACCGTCTTGCATGCATAATGCTGCTCCAACAAAACTGCACTCCTGTGCTTATGCATACAACTGTATGCCTAATGGACACATTAATAGTCAAATAGTCAAGTACTCAAGGAGCACTGATGAAAATTGCAATTGACAGGCAGCACTCACACACACACACACACACACACACACACACACACACACACACACACACACACACACACACACACACACACACACACACACACACACACACACACACTTTTAAAAATGTGAAAACAACAGGAGTCATTGTGTAGGCAAGGCAGAGGCATGCCCATATCAATTGGTCATGGTGTCCTCATCTGCATACAGATAAATAGTTTAAACAAACACACACACACACACACACACACAGCCGATTGACCCCTGTTTACTATGGCACTCATTAGCATGAGTGACAGGAAGGTTAAGAGCAGTGAACAGTTACATGGGTCACTTGAAGTGCGGCAAAAATTGATCGGTTTACGGCCAACGGATCCAATTGGACGGCGACTTCATAAACAAAAGACCAGATTTACAAAAGAAAGGACAACTCTTTGGTCGCACTAGATATTCACTCGCTCTGCTGCGATGATGGATTACAAAGTCCCCTCTCCTGGACAGGATGGGCGCAATGACTTTCAGAGACAATGATGTGTGCAGACTTGTGCCGCAGTCATCTCCGTCCTCTGGCCTCCCCTCTCCCAAACGACCCATTGGGAGGTGGGGGGGCGGAGTGAACACCTGTCTGTACGGCCAGCTGACCCCTACAAGGGTGAAGGCTGCGGGACCAGGAGGAAAGGTGTGTGTGTGTGTTTGTGTGCATGTCGGTATGGGTCTGTGCATGTGCCGGTCAACATGTCAATCAGACTGACAGGTCATTGTGTCTGCTGACAGTTGGCTGAGAGCTACAGCACTTCCATTAAAGGAGAACATCACTCACTGGTCATTACAGTCCCAGGCCTCTGGTACTGAAGAGGAGGCGGCCAGAGACTCTGTGTACATATTTAGATACCACTAAACTGACCAGACAACGTCGGAATTACAGGCAAGTGTTACACCATTGGAAAGTGGCTGATTTAAAAAACATTGTATTCCTCGTGTCCAGTTTGCACATGAAGGTAGCCATAGCAAGACTGTATATTGTATACAATTAACAATTGTACAAAAATGTGCAGAAGCTTGACGATTTCAATAGACACAAATATATACACATATCAGCCTATAGCTATATACTTAATTTGTTACCTCATCGAGTTGAGAGATGTAAATAGGTTTCTCGTCCAGCCCAAGGCTCTTGGGGTCGTTGGGTGGAATCTCCACCTCCTCGTACATCTTGTTGTTCTCCCTCTTGATGCCCTCTGGCAGCAGCAGCTGAACGCCATAAATGTGCACATTAACACAAATCCAAGGTACCAGGATAAAATGACCTTCTACCACTCAAAAAAGGATCATATATTTGAAACACTGCAAACCTGCCGTGGCCGACAATCCGTTTGCCAGAATATATTATGTTTTTGGCAATCGACCAAGGGGCATTAAAGCAACCTCCATTAATTCCAATATCTGGCTTCCCCCTTCTCTCCACTAGGTGGGACACACCTAGCAGGTCTGTGTTAATCTGCCAGAGCTTTAAACAGAGTTGGATTTAAAAGCAAAGCTTTCTGGGTTATCTGGTGGGAGATGAAATAGGCACGCTGGCACAGTGGTCTGTGATAAGATGCCCTTTCCGTAGAGGAGCAGGGCTTGATTCAAAGTAAAGGAAAATTTCACTGGTAAAAGGCAAGAAGGTGGCCTATTGAAAGATTAAACGGGAGCCATCCAAAGCCCTTCGGCACACCAGAGCCTGTGCAGGTTTGTCTCAGAGCATCATGGAATACAAAATATTCAGAGGTAAAAAGGTAAGGAGGTGACTCGTACTGTGTTGAATTAAATATCCCTCACGGGATTAATAAAGTCTTATCTTATCTCATCTTAGTGAGATCTCCTGCTAGTATGTGTTCTGTAATACACCCCTTTTTGCCACAAGGTGACATCCCAGTGAGAAGGAGGTGTGTGTGTGTGTGTGTGTGTGTGTGTATTTGTTTGTGAGTGCATGTGCATGGATATGTTTGTGTGTGCGTGAACGTGTATGTGTGTGCATGTGTGTATATGTTTATGCGCGTGTGTAGATTCTTATCATTCTATCATTCCACGGTCCATTTCAGATGCAGTTTCTCCCTCCCATGCAGCAGGCCTCACCTTGGCTCCGCCGACGAACGCCGGGCTCTTGGCTGCCTCGGCGTAGGAGTCGTACACGTTGGGGTAGCGGACTCGCTCGTACACGCGCTCCCTGCCGAACACGGGCTCGCGGCGCGCGGTCAGGAGGGCCTGTTCTCTGGGCCCCCCCCCCCCCCCCCAGAGGAAAACAGAAGATGCATCAACAGTCGACAATGCTGGACCGAGAGCACGGGAAAGGAGGACACCGGTGAAGCCTGTCTCATGTCTGAGGTGTATGTTTGTGTTTGAGGAAGAGTGCCTGTTTGACGGATTTAATGACAGCGGTGAGCCACAGCGGTGGGGAGCATTACCTCTCCACTAATCTATTCCTTCACACTCGGGTACATTTCGCTTTTTAATTAAACACATCGTTTCCTTTTTTTTTTTTTTGCCTCTTAAGATTATATTTGAAAAAAAGTTGGTAAGGAACGCGCACGCGGGCAGATGGACACACACGGACGGGGACACACACACACACACACACACACACACACACACACACACACACACACACACACACACACACACACACACACACACACACACACACACCGTGTTGTGAAGGGCTCGTCCTTGTCTCAGACATAACAGCTTAAATGACCAACGGAGAAGCAAACAGAGAAAAGTGGCTGAGATGGCTAGAGGCCAGCCAACAGACGACTTTGAGGAATGGCAATCTGGCTACCTCTGTAATCTCATCTCCTTGGGGTCAAAGTTGAAGGACATGTCTGTGGGGTCATCCTCTGGCCCCTTTCCTTTCTTCCTCTCCCTCTTCTCCCCCCTGCGGTAGACCTTCATCAACTGCCTCTCCTGTTCCGATTGGATGGTCACCTGACAACCAAAGTTCGGCTTGCTGGCCTCTCCCCCGCTCCGGCTGCCGTCTGGGAAGGAAGGCAGAGAGTGACGTTGGACCGCCGTTACAGAGGCTCAGACCAACTCAGGGAAAACCACAGCACAGCAACAGCTGGGAGAGTTTCAGAAAAACTATACAATAATATTTGATGCAACACAATTAATGTTAATGCTCATGTGTTAAGTGTAAATGATATCCTTCTATTTTTGACTAAACATTGATGACGTCATTATACTGTGATATAATGTTGATTCACGATTTACATGTGGAAAAAAACAACGGCTGTGCACATAGAGTGAGAAAAATCATTGCATATTGTGCAATAAATGAATCACAATGAAACAATCCCAATGAAAAATAAATGAGAGCTCATCCACCAGGATTTCATCAGATGTGTTTTTCTGTCTACGGCACAGTGAGGGTTAACACACACCCCTCCCCCTTCTGACAGCACAGCCTCCCTGTTTGATGCACAACAGCTCAATAACAGCCAGCATTGCTCTTGAAAACAGATGAGACCTGATGATTGCATTGCAGTCTGGGCTGATTGACTGAATGATTTCTTCTTTATCTCCTCTGAGGGCTCTACCTGCGCACTCCCACCCGTCGACTCCCCACAATTTTCCTGAGCCCCTCCTACTCAGTTTTAACCCCGTCAGTCCCACACCATCCCCATTCTACACTACCCAGGCTCATCTTATTCACGCTCTATATAACCAGGTGCCCATTGCATCATGTTAAATGCATTAACCCTCTTCGAAACATTTAAACTCTGTGAGGATCATTGGGCGTTTTCAGCTAGTTGAGAGTTGAGAAGTAGCAATGCTTTGGCAACACAATATTAAAGAAGATAAATTTATCTAACTCAAGAGTAAAATTTTCAATCAAAGTAAAATTTTTACTGTGAGGAACCGGGTGATCTAGCATGAATTATAAATGAAATTGAAGCACAAACAAATACTGGTATGTTGAGCTACTCTAGCTAGAAATTAAAACTAACACACCAAATTCCCCACCAGGCTTCTCTCCTGTATTCTTAATTTGAACCATCAGTCTGAGATATTTGACCCCCGCTGCAGCACAGGCCGATATTGTGCCTCAGGGTTGTGTCGGCCACTTGCGCTCATGTACAGACACAGCTCTAGACACAACGGGGAGCCTGTTTACACCAGGTTCACACTGTCAGCTCCCAAGCTGTCTGGGAACCCTGGTGCTTCACCCCGTTGCTGGCCCTGTACTGATGCGGTTGCCGTGGGGACAGCTGGCCCAGGCACAGGCGGGAGGGGTCAACCTATGTCATCGGCCCATCCTTTCACCCAGCCAAGCAGCTCCGCCTGCCAGACGCCTTGTCACAGATCAGGAGGCCACTAATTAGCCGCTTCCTCGTAAATGAAGCTTTGTTAATTATGCAAGGCAGTGGCAGGTTCTTGGTGGCAGCTCTGAAGTCCCAAGGGGGACCCAGCGGGTAAACCCCTGTGTGTCCTGATCGGGGGAGGAGTCGGACAGTGCAGGCCATGCTTACCGGGGACTAAGTGACCGTGTGGACTCCTGGGACAGAATGACGAGGGGGAACGCACGGGCCAGGGAATATTACAAAGGCAATGAAAAATAACGATGGCTCTGTGTTAAGGAAATGAACACTGAAGGACAAAGGGCCATTGTTAGAACTGTGGACCAGAACACCTGGTGGCATTAGAGAACAGTGTGTTAAACAGCGCGTTTGATTAGCACACAGCCTTGTTTTACATACCTTATAAAATGTCAAGTATGAAGAATAGCAGAGTATAGTTTCAGCACGCACACACACATTAAAATTAGTCGGACAGTAATAATGACACAAAGAAGGATCTTATAGCTGGCAGTTGTGCAGTCAGAGATGCAAAAAAAACAACATACTGAATCTAAATGCAAGGCCTTCATAACTACCGAGACAATGTTAGTTGATAAACAATTTTCTCATTTAGGTACTATTGCTATTCCTTCCTAACTTCCTTGCAAAATATAATAAAAACCCTAGACAGCATTTAATTGCCACCATCAGCATGTTCAAGATAGGATCTTGAAATTGTCCCTCCTTTATAAATTGTTTCAAATATCGTCAGAAATGCCACCAGGGATAAGGTGGGAGGAATGGGAGAAATGTAATGCACTTTCCCACGTAGAACCATTCTCTTGTTCAGGGTTAATCAAGAAAACCACCATTACATGTCAGCTAACGGCAGGGACTGAAGGTCCCTCATGTTTTAGTCTAATAACCTTGGCTATCCAAGTCTCTAGTTCTCTATTCACTTGCTCCCTTTATCCTTGTTCGCTTCCTGATGATTTCTTTTTCACTTCAAATTTGAATTTCTTCTTTCATATAATGATCCCCTCTACGTGGATTACATGAACTGCATTAAATAACCGGGAAAGACCTTTGGTTAGGAAATTGCACGACTTTAAGATCAGAACTGATCTTCAGATCAGAAGTGTAATGTAGAAAGTTATGAGAAGCAGTGGTAAGTTAGGTGTTAAACATGCATATTAAATAGTAACAGACTGCTTGAATATGACTTATGGTTGCTGTATGGTTGTATCACTTCAACCAAAATATATGTACCTTTATATAATACCTACTGCTAGTGCTCCTCATAGTCTTCTACAGTACAAAGCTGAATGTATTCTTTGCCACTGTTCTTCTGTCAATACTGTTCAAACTGCAAATATCTTATTTATTATATATCCTAAACATATGTATATACTCTGCACTCTCCGCTTTTTTTGCACTTTTGGTTAGTTGCATTGTGGTGTCCCAGTACTTGTACTCTGTGCAATGACAATAAAGTTGAATCCAATTTAATCAAATTTCTAAATGCGCTTTGATATTTAAGTTTTAACTGCTTTATTTGAATGTGCATCACATATATCCCACTGTCCAGCCCATACAGCCACCCTCTGCAGATGGTATTTTTGTCTGCAATACAAAGAGTGTTTCTGCATCTGAACAAACCCTATTGCAGCTGACATGGTGTCCAGTCTCCAACTGGCCAACCCTAACAGGATGGCTTGGAGTGTGAAATTAGCCTGACTCTGAGGTTTAGTGGCCACCAGGTGCGTTTTCCTTTTGTCTCGTCTTTCGTGTCACGCCAAATAAATGGTCCCTGGATCCCAGCGTTGGCGACACACTCCCTGGAGACGCTGCATGCCGGGAACCGTGTAGAAAACAGGCCTTGTTCTGGATTCCAATAGCCTTAATGGTTTTGGGATTCCAAATGCCTTATTCAGCTGGTAACGTCTGCTGCCATTAGAGCAGCGACCTAGCCATTGCATTCGATGGGGTGTATAAAATATGACCTGGGGAGAGGGGAGCTAAAAAGGTGCAACATACGCCAGCGTTATTATTTTTCAATGTGTGTGTGAATGGCTATGTTTGATCACTTCTCCCTGGAACAGAGATGAGAGCAAGCATTAAGTGCTCGCTTTCCCCAGTCCAACAGCCCTTCTATTCCATCTTGGGTGCACTATTGAACTACCATTTCCATTTCATAGGCAACAGCACATCTTTTTTTGCGTGTGTTGTTTTCCCACCCTCTGACTCTGATGATGCATGTACCCCCTACCCTCCCAGCTCTTTGATGTCTGCCCTTCCTTGCTCTTTAACCACTAATGTTGTAGAGACACACTGGGGTTTCTGATGGATATAAATAAATAAAAATGTGTTTGATCTTGGGGAATTAGTTCAATTTAGGACAGTTTTTGCAATAACGAGAGCTTTCATCAAAAAAAATTTAACACAGAAGTTGGTAAATCTGACGAAAAAGGCAATATGCATGACAATTAATAATACAGGAACCCACATGAGGGCCCATAGGTAGAATCCATACTTGACGTGTATCCCATATAAATAAACCCATGCACCATTCAACTATGACCAACAACAGCCATTAACGCCTATAGTCTTCAAACTCTGCAAAAGTAGAGTCAGCCGATGCTTTCAATGGTGCTATAGAAGGAGGAATCAACTACTTATCTATGTATTAACTGTGTCTTTCATCCTCCTATTGAAATGTGGAGCAGCTCCACCAACACTATCTGCACGTTCATAAACACGCAAACTGCCGAGCTGCAAACTGCAATTTGAAAAGCTAATCAGCAGCCGACAGGCCCTCCCCGGTAAACCCTCGCATCCTGAAGCCATGCAGGAAGTACGGAATTTAATCAGCCTTTTCCAAGCCCCTCCTGACCTTACCCCCGGTTGTCAAGGCAACACTAATCTCAGAAGCTGCCTGGCAGGTGAACTTTCTGACAGGTGAACAGGAGCCCGGAAAAACTTCCCGACCACGTGTAACTCAAGCTGGGTGTGGAACCTGATGTGGAAAAAGGAATAACACAAGGATTCGGTTTCTGTCAATTAATTGCCTCACCGACGAGACCCAGGGAAGGGACTGCTTCAAGGAACATCTATTTAAAAGAATTACAAACAAACATGACAACAATGGGGTAAAAGTAACCCACTTATTAAATAAATGATCAAAATCAATTATTTATTAACAACTTTTAAGGTCATGTAGATTGTGTTTTAAACACAGGCAGGAACTGAATAAGCTTTTGTTTCACAGGTATCAGTATAAATGTTTCACAAACAACCATAGCGTCCCTTTGTTTTCCTCTCTACTCCAGCTGGCTCTCGCTGACCTTCTCCATTTCCTACGGCCCATCTGCCATTACCGATCTCTACATTGGCCTGTGAGTGTCCAGCCTGTAAACGGATCTCGTCTTGACATAAACATTCACTGTCAGCAGCCTAGCCAGGTTCACATCAACCCCTTCCATCAACTGAAGGGAAAAATGTTTCCATGATAACAAGGCTATCCATTACTCTGGTCTGGTTGCATCCACTGCAATTCATTTTACACAACAAAAGGCAAAAAAGTAAAACAAACAACACATTTGAGAGACGCAGCCTGTTTCAGAAAATGGGAAAAAAAATCTTCTGGTCTTTTGATGCCTTGCAGCAGGATCAGACGATCAGTTCTGCTCATGATGAATTATCCCCCCCGTGTTCCTCCCTCACATCAGCAACAACCCATAATATGCCCACTTAGGAAGAGTTTCTGCAAACAGTCCATCTCGCAAATACATATTAGGGAATAGGGATGGGAAAAAAAAAAAAAATCAGATTCTTTGCTTTGTTTGAATCACAAAACGTTAATGTTATTTAAGTGGAAGCAAATGAATGGTACTATCCTACAGGGGGTGCTTGTGTGTTCACCTTAAGACTAGTTGTGTGAACTACATTATGTTCTGTTTAACCACGTTCATTTAGAAAGGTCCCTGCCACCAAAATCCACTCAAACGCGACTTTTCTACTAAAACACAACGATTATGTTTTCATTTGTTGTTTCACTCCAATGCAATAATCGGAGGCAAGCTGCTGCCCTGAAATGCAAGGTTTGGTTGTTAGACAGTATAGGTCTATGTCAGTACGGTAAGCTAAGCTACTTGCTACTCTCCCACTTCATGGGGTCCCAGCTGCTACTCAACGAAATCTTGATTTTAGCCACCCTGGCTCCACACTGACATGAGGACAGCTGAAACCCTACCCATCTTGCACCGCAGACTGAAAACTCATCTGTTGAGACTGCA
The DNA here is from genome assembly GCF_964030765.1 of Micromesistius poutassou. Taxonomy (NCBI): domain Eukaryota; kingdom Metazoa; phylum Chordata; class Actinopteri; order Gadiformes; family Gadidae; genus Micromesistius; species Micromesistius poutassou. Next base: position 9,518,305 of record NC_140278.1, read on the forward strand.
TCTTCATTCATAAAAAAATATATAATACATAAAAATGATATATTTTTCTCTTTTTGTTTCTAAAATGTAGCAATTTGCTTATTTGTATGTGCTTGCTTCATTCTTGCACTTTTTGGTTTCTGTCATTGTTGAATGCAGTTATTGTAAGTCGCACTCGCTTTTGATAAAAGCGTTGGCAAAAAAAATGTCATGTAATGTACACACAGTCAGTTGTTTGAAATAGCAAATAGCAAATGCAGAAGATCAACCACGGCAGGAAAATGTGAGCATTTTAACATGTGAGAGAGGTGTATTGATTACAACATGAGCACATCCGATAGATTAATGAACACGCTTCCATGGCTGAGCGGTCAGGGCTCGTGACCTCGAGGCTCAAGGTACAAGACCGGTACATGGAAACCTGTGTGACCCTCAGACTCCGCATTACGTATTCTTGTTCCTCCCGACAGACGGCTCGGTTTAAAAACGATTTAATGTGTGGCTGGGTGGGAAGAGGACAAGGGGGTGACAGGATTAGGTTTGACTTTGAAATCTGAAACATTGTAAAGATACACCGTGGACTAAAGTCACAGAGAACACCGGGTCCTGGAACGCCCAGAACAAGGTGGCTTGAGAAACAGAAGATCCCGGAGAGCTTATATTACATTGATCGACACGCTGCCTTCCGGTCATTTCATTTTAAAAGCGTCTCCCACAATTGAATAAGCAAAAGGGCCATCGGCCCATGTATTGTTACGGTTAACTGTGATATTATATATGTGGTCTGGACTAATGTCTTGATCTTTTGCCCCCCACCTCCTCCGAGATATAAATCCCAGCCTGGTATTTGGGGTACTTTGCAGTGAGGCGAGGCGAGGTTGCTATGGAGATGACCTGGTTGCCGCAGGGCTGTCTCACCTGGTGGGCAGCCAAGCCTGTCTGGTGGGATGGAGAGCAGGGAGTCTACGATGGCTGCCCTTCGCTGGAGGAGGCTTGAGATCATGTCCAATCCCTCTGGGCCCAGCAGCTCAAACAGCTGGAGGGGAGAAGGAGAGGGGCAGGAGGGAGGAATGACATCAATGGCTGTGAGACAAAAACTAAACACACACATACACAAAAACACAATACACACAGACAGTATATTCATTGTATGTGTTGCCCCTCTAACATGTCTCTAGTGCCAGAATGAGCACCTGGTAATTAGCATCCGCCTGCTACAGAATATGCTCTGTCGCTTAGCCTCCCAAACACAGCCACCTGGCACTTAGCTGGTGACAGCAAAACAAAAACAACAACGACACATAGATCCAGAAGAAATAAAAATAAATAATGAAAGAAGGACCTGGGTGCCTGAATGTAGGACTACAATGCTGGAGAAAACACGGACGGGATCAGCACTCATAACGGGACGATGTGCTCAAAGACACAGAACTGCTAATCGGCTGATATGCCAAAGGAAGGAAAGAAGAAAGAATGGCAATAAAGAGAAAGAGGAGAAGAAGGAGACATTTTTCCCTCACTGTGCTTCAAGATAATCACCTGCATTGAGGCACATTTTGGAGTTAGCAGAGACAGAACCCTATACTGTACGATATCGAGTATGTTGTCTTTATCCCTGCGCCCCGTGTCTTTCCCCTTTCACGGCCTTCTCAGGGAGGCGGTAGTCTCACTACAGTGCAGGACTGAGAGGGATGCCCTTTGATGAGGGGGTCGGAGCAACACACTCACCCCCACCTCGCTCCCCTCTTTCTTTGTTGACCGTTTCATATACCCTAGTCCTAATGCTGTGTGTGTGTGTGTGTGTGTGTGTGTGTGTGTGTATGTGTGTTGTTGGTTTTGTTTTGGTCTTTGTTCATAGTGTGTGCAGTGAATCGTTTTACTGGCTCTCGTGAATTCTGTCCTTGGACCTTATTAAACAGGTGAGGACTGCTGCAGGCAGTAGATCACTTAATCACGATAGCATAACATAGGAGTTAATTGAATGGATAGAAAACAGCGTGTTGATGTGTGCGTCTTTGTGTGTTATCATATTCATATTCACAAGACAAGTGAACATTAAGTATAATTGGATGTGGAATATTGGAATTTTAGTGCACTAAAACACTTTAACACTTTAATGAAACATTAATTAACACTAGTAAATGCATTCAAAAGCATATACTAACAATGAATTAACAGTTAACTTATGGTCTCGTAATCATTTACTAATGGTGTTCATGTTGACCAATTGTGCCACTAACCCTAACCATAATCCTAACCCTTATGCCAATGCTATATAATAATGATAAAAAAAGTGTCCCCCTAAAACATCCCATCTAATGTATTCTGAATATGATTTCAAAGGATGCTTTGTCTCTACTTTCCTATCCTTTTAACTGAGGCCGTGCAGTCACACTAAGATGTCAATTTACCCTTTGAATTGGCTTTATGAGTAAATGGCTTTTCTTCGTATTCACACACACCCACTCCACCCACCTCCTCGCGTTCCCCCACATGCCAAGCACAGATGCTACCAGAAAATGTCATCATCGTAGGGCCACAAATGAGAAATAATATAGAAGGCAGGTTCCCTCGACTGTCTGCTTTAATGGTGCTGAATGCATAGCCTTTAAACTTGACTGTTGACTTTGGAATCACACAGAGAGCAGCGTGAAGAATGCTCTCTACCACACACACACACACACACACACACACACACACACACACACACACACACACACACACACACACACACACACACACACACACACACACACACACACACACACACACACACACACACACGTGCACGTACGCGCACACACTCAAAGGGCATTCCACATCTAAAGATGTCAGTGGGAGAGTTCGGCTCCAAATGTCAACTACGTGAGGAACATTGGAACAGAATGTAACCAAGCCAGGTAGTACAATACTCCCTTTCTTGGATGCAAGGAAGGTTGGCGAGAAAGGGAGAGAGCGAGAGACACACACACATAAAGACAAAGGAGTATAACAAGAGGGAACTAGGAAAGCTATTGCCTTTGCAATTTCTTAATTTGTCATTCAAGTAACACACACACTAACACACACAGAATTACAAAGACACACTCACACCTATCTGTCACCTGTCAACCATAGGCTTTTTTGAGCAGGATGCCCGACTCTACCTGCTCATTAAAGACATGCAACTACTAACGCAAGTAGTTTTGAGTAAAAGCAAAGTTAATATGACGTGACAGACACAATGCTTAGATGTTACATTTCTTCTACAGTAAGTCTATCAGGGATATGCAGGCTGGTCGGTGCTAACGCTCATATGACCCTGTGCGTATCAAATATGAACACCAATAGCAGATCAATTTGATAATTTGGCAGGTTAAAAAAAAGGGCTACATATTGAAACAATTGCTTGGCCAGTAGATTTTAAACTACAGAATGTTAGAAAAAAAAAAAAAGATTTTGGACCCTGAATATGAAGCTTTGTTGGGCTCTTTGTTAGCTCTAAAAATTATGTATATTCAGCCTTTTTAATACATTCAATTAAATACCACATCCAATTGTAGGGTAGATAAAGAAACAGCCAAAACAACTAACAAACAGGTCAAGTGATCGAAGGTCAAGGTTGAACAGGCCTGAGTGAAGACAAAGAGTAGTTGTACACCTACGTGCAACGGTTACAGATGAAGGTCAGGGTTGTTGGTCAACCTTACCCCATGGGCCTCGTCAAACCGTGTCCTTCTTAAATACCAAACCCAGTCTACACGTCTCCTTTAAGAGGAAGAACTGTGTATAAGATAACCTCTGAAATACCAAAATATAGTATTGAATATGTCAACTGACCAGAGTAACTTCTCATTAGTTGCACTAGAGCCAAGGTATTTTTGTTTGTGGAATGTTAAGAACATTTGGCAGCTGAGTTGAGGTATGGGTGCGGAACAAACATGTTGTTTATCAGTCTTTGCAGAATTGTGTGTGTGCGTGCGTGCATGTTGTACTGGTGGTATTCAGCAACCAGCCAACCATAAACAACCTTCATAAATGTCTGCTTAATTGAATGTGTGTAAATAAGAATTTGGATAAGACTGCACACCTTTTAAATGAGTTCATGAAGAAATCTAATTCTTCTCACTTATTGGCCAAGTGGTGTCAATGGGCAATCGTGCCTTACAACAGAGTGCAATCAGTGTCAACTCTGGTTAAAAGAAAAGTGCTCATCCCATAATAAAGTTACCTCGCCACCTGCAATACATTATAAAAGCCCTGATTATGACTGCAGTGGGCAGGTTTGTCAACCATGACCTATTTTGCTTGCGGCGCAATTAAGTAGATATGTTGACCTTTACGGAAGATGCTCTGTGAGGAGGTTTAAAAGGCCTCCATAGTGCAGTGAGTGTGACGTTTTGCCTAAGGTAGGTAAGGATGCCAGAGAATGACGATCAACTAAGCTTTTTACACAGTGTGTTTGCTAGATTGGTTTCCCACATAGTGGTCAGGAATAATTGAATGCTGCTTGGAATGCCTCAATAGTTACAATAATTTTAATAAATGCCAAGGTTTATCCCCAACAACTACAAGCTGTGCAATTGATTATTTAAATAATAAATAATAATAAATAATATATTCTATATATAGGCCTATATATATTCTATATTATATATTCAATTTCCAGGGGCCTGTCAGGGCTTCATGCTGCTAAAAATGCAACCATAAAAACACAAATCCTTCAGAACTAGTATGCATTGGGCAGAATAAAAAAAAGCAGGTTCACGCACCTCATTCTGAAGCTCATCATCACTCTTGTAAGAGGCCAACATCTCAAACAGGGATGTGCACAGCTCCTCCGGGCTGGAAGAGATCATGTTGCCTCCATCCAAGTACTTCTCCACCTCTGCCCTAAGAATGGCTCCATCCATAGAATTGCTGCTGGGTGCCCCCGAACTGGACTCATCTGTCTGACCGGCAACCTTCCCTGCCTGGTGGCTGCTCAGGAAACTGTTAAAGTCCAGGCCTACATCATCATCGAGGCTGGCTGCCCACGGAAGATCCAGGGGATCCAGCGTGTAGCTGTCATAGGAGAAGGCAATGTTGCGTCCAAAAGCAATGCCACGCTGGAGGTTGCGAGAAGAGCTCTGGGCCTGGACAAAGTCCTCCACGAGGGACTCTCCGAGGGTTGAGACAATCTTCGCCACAGCAGTACAAGATGCTTCGGCTGCCGCAGCGGGGAATGGCCCAAACATTTGTTTGATAGCTCTTGTCTCCTCGGTGCCCACATGGTCTTTGTTGTGGAATGTCTCAAAGAGAAAGACGGCTGCACTTTCAATGGTTTCCTGACCATTTTCAGCCCCAACTGTAAATTAGAGACAGGAACACAATGTTTTGCAATTTCAACTCATGGCTGACCATTGGCGTCAATCACATTAGATATTATGGACTAAAGTCTAGAGCTAAGGTTATGTTGGTCATCACCGAAATCATGATAAACTTTGACTGCAACAATGACCAACAACAATTGTGTTTAGTTCCACCATTAGTGATTAGTATGATTATGATTTATATTTATGTTTTGTTCAATTAAGATTTATAAAAAAGGCGTACCATAATTAATTTAGCAATATAGGGTTAAGTAAAACCTTGCTATTTAAACCATGCCTATGTGCCTTATTTAAATAATATGCCAAACAATTCATGCTTAACCAGACATGGCTTCAAAAAGGAATAGAATAATTAATTGACCAATTAGAGGGAAAATGACATAAAAAAAGAGGGACTGCAAGAAATGCAAAGATGGGTGAGGCAAAGAAGACCCAGTGAAGATGAAAAGGATTTAAACCAATTAAAACGGAGTAAAAGCATCAGAGTCTCCCATGTATGCAGCATTGAGAGAATGGTTGCTTTCATCCTGTTCAGAGTGCACTTAGGAGCTTTTTGTTAATTTGGGTTATTAAGCTTGAGTTTAAGACATATAATGGCTGAGCATATTTTGGCAACAACAAATATCAAGTTACTGTTGGCCAGTGAATGCAAGTAACATTATCATACACATACGGGGGAAAAAGGATTTAACAACAATTGTTGACTTTCTTTTATGATTAATGTATACAAAAAACACGAAAAGTACTCATGTGTTGTAGGTCAATGTGTTGGACATAAACATTTACAACACAGCAGCAACCAAAACATGCTAATGAATTTTTGAATGCGGTAAGTAGAACTGTTGACGGTTGAAATGGACAGAAAATGGACAGATAAAAGACATACAATGAGAATATCGCTTTCTCCAACTCAAATCTCTGAGTGTGATGTCAGATCCGGATGTCATACTGACTTCTACTCTCTAAATAGTGCTAGGGCTAGAATTTTCAGCAGGAATGTAGCTCAGATTAAAGCAGAGTTATTCCTTTGGCAAGTACTAAGGAGCAAGCAATTCAATATAAATTTTATTCACATTGGATTTTTTCAAAACGGTGCAGCAGTAACTTTGAACTTGATTCAGCTGTGAGGACTGGCAAAATAAGGGCTTTCAATGTTTTCTCTTTCTTGAAGTGGTTGGTCTTATTTTGATTGACAATTGCGTTTCTGTTCAAACATTGTTCAGGGGGGTTTGGCAGCCTTAACTTGCATAACTTGCAGAGTTTTGGATTCACCACACACCATGTTCACGTAGCATGTGGATTTCAATCCATCTGGCAGAAGCTAGGAAGTAAGCCACTCTGTCCTTCACACCTCTGCATCTTGTACAGCCAGCGGCTGTCCTCTTGAGCCCTGGTGTGCATCAGGGATGCAGTGGGATTACAGAGGCAGAGGGAATCCTACCCCTTGTTCTGAGCCTGTCCAGCCCCTACCACCACCGCAACGGTCTCCACGAGCACCACTACCATCACCACTAGAACCACTATCACCACCACTGCCACCACAACCACCATAACCACTATCAACACCACAAGCACCACTGCCAGCATCACGACAAGCACCACTAACACCAGAACCACCACAACCACTATCACCACCACAACCACCACTGCCAGCATCACCACAAGCACCAGAACCACTGCCAGCATCCCCACAAGCACCACTAACACCGGAACAACTATCACCACCACTGCCAGCATCCCCACGAGCACCACTAACACCACCACCACTGCCAGCACCGCCACAAGCACCACTATCACCACGAGCACCACTACCACCACAGCCCCACTAACACCACCGCTGCCAGTATCACCTCCAGCACCATCCCACCAATTCCTTGGTGTCTAGATAGGAGGGAAATGCGGGCCACAAAGGACAGGCTTTTACATCTCTCGTAGTTTCTCAAATGACGGCAGACAAAATGTTGTTGTGCATTAATGGAGGTGATACTTTTTTTAACCAGGTAGAGGTTAGAATATAAATATGGATTAGCCTTCAGCCTCTCGGTTAATTTAATTGAATATAATTAACATAATTTAATTTAATCATCACACAAGCAACAGCTTCAACCTCCCATGATTTTAGTGTGTGGGCTTTACAGACCTCATATCACGAGAGAAAATATGTAGAAGCAATCGAGTGGCATAGCAATAATAAAATTACTAGAAAGGTACACTCTACTAACACTGGAGTGAAAATGTGAGGGTAATGGTTCTCTAAAAATAAGGTGGTACTCCGTTTTACAGTGAGAAATCATACTCTGCACTGAGTGAACATTACTACACTATCTTTCTAGATGATGCATCTATAATGTCTATACCAGTCTATAAATGAACTATGTGTGAGGTGTCTTTTTCAATTTATTGTTCTTGATCCTTCTTCATCCACGGGGAATTGCTGCATGCATGGATCATGAAAGTGAAATGATACATATATGAATTACAATAGGTTTCCAGAAGGAAGAGGTTGAAATGGTGTATTTACCGATCTGTCTGGCAGCCACAAGAATGTTCTTCAGGTCCGGGCTAGCGGTTGGCTGCTGGGCCTGGTCTCTGTGCTGCGTGCAGAACTGAACCACCTTCTGCCATGTCAGACCCTGTCTGGCAAACAGCTCCTGACGTTTCACACGCTTTGACTGATGAAAGAATCACAGTAGGGGATAAATTGGTGAGATTTTGTACAGCTTTGAATTTTCAAATGACATGCTACTCAACTGGACATATCGTATACACACCTACACACAAACCAGTGTATAAGCAATTTCTGGTACAAGTAAAAATCTGAAAAAAATGTCTAATATTGCAAACGATAAGAGGGGGCGGGAATTTCATGAGCAGGTCCAGGATATAATATAAACAAGAATTTCACACATTCGGCATGAGACAACTCTGTGTGAAATACACCTCCATCCACGTATGTTGTTTATTTTCACCATTGCAATATGGTGACTGCTCTAAGTGGCATGTTTGGAGCTCTGAATCAGAGCTCGGAAAAAACAAAAATAATAAATACACATACATATTTAAATATTTTTAATAGAAATAACAGGGACATAAATTCATGTTTTTTTACTGTCAGTGTCATTTAAGCAAACTAATTACATTCTATGCAGTTAATCTTTTGTATATGCAATAGAATGTACTGATTACATTTTATAACCTCTTCTAATTAGACAACTGTTATTGAGTATTTTACTCAACTCTTATGAGTATCCTGCTACTGATTAATTTAAGCAATTTTTTAAATTTAGCTTAAAAATTAGATATTTAGCATAGTTTTCTTGATTTGACATTTATTATTAACAGTCTACATTTTTATAAAAAACATTTTTACTATCTTTATTCTATATAAATGGGCTGTACACATATTATAAAAGAAACAATTATGTATGTATGTATGTATGTATATATATATATATTACATAGATGTGTGAAGTACTACATGTGATGACAGAGAGTGGAGGAAAAAAAGATCTGTTCAGCCGTTGAGCACGAGACCTCCCTGGGATAGAAATCTCAGCCGTAGGAGGGAGGAATAGGCATTAACACAATGACTCCATTACAATCAGCACTTCCATGTCCTCTAAAAACTAAGGATTTTACCACAGGCTAGAAGATTATCTCAGGGTGACCCTGGCCTTCTTTTCCCTAGAGAAGCTGTTTTGAGGATTCAATGGACGGTGTGTCTGACAGAGGTTGTGCTCTCAAGATCAGTCCCAATTTCGTTTCAACTCTCTAGAACCTTGCTTGTGGCAAAGGGTCGATTTTGCAAAAGGCTGTGAAAACTGAAAAAGCCAGAACCGACAAGAAAAAAACATTAAATACGACTCATAATGAAGTTTTCATTGAAAGGCTGACATAGGGGGGAAAAAAATCTCATTAGGCAACAACAAGACAGTTTGTTAAATGTCTGGTATACATTTAACAAATTAACATTTAATATAATTATATCTTGTAATGTCATGTTACCACACAAAAAACTGAAATATTTATGTTATTCTTAGTTTATGGCATTATAAAAATACACATACAAAGTTTATTATATCAGTAACCCTAAGTCTCACTGGAGAAACATAGAGAACAGAAAATGCAGATACTGATATTTAGGACTGATTTATGATAGAGAACACTTAACGAACACTGGAGTTCAAGGTCCAGTGTGTGAAATTTTGGTTTTAAATTGCAACCAACTGATCCTTCCCCTCCCCCCTTCCTTTCCAATGACTAAGGTGGCCTGTATTATGTAAGCCAGTAGGTGCTTTCAAAACGATGGATTATCTGCAACAGCATCTAGTAGCCACGGTTCTTTGATAGATTCATGAATCGTATTTAGTTATTTATACAAAATGTAAATGTCAATGTAAAACTACAGGTCATAGCATATAGGTCATAGCATGCAGGTAAATGTTATGGTGTTTTGAACAAGATGGTTCATTGTGTTTTTTCCAACATCATCAGAATAATTACAGATCACGGACCTGAATGGGACTGTACACGTTACGCCACAACAAGGGTGATTACTGCGAAAAAAATCTGTTTAACCAATCACACTCAGGTATCTTTGTCATAGTCTGGACACTACATGTTGGAAGACATGGCGGAGGTAACAGCCTTCTACGTTTCTCCCGCAAAGTCCTCTTATTGCATCCATAGTGGTAAACTACATTCATAGACCTTAATTACCCCCCCCCCCCCCCCCCCCCAGGTGTAGGGGGTTCCCCTACACCTTAAAGCTCCTCCAAGGTAGATTTAATGGAAAATGGTTGTTCCTATTAGTCAGAATTAAGTTTTACAGCTCATAGAAAAGAAAGTTAAAGTGTCGCTGCTTGCATAATAACACAGCTGCTACTCAATTCATTAAGCAGATAATGAAGTCCAGCTGTGCACATTAGACTTTAGGTGACAATCAAGGAGACATTTGGGACAACTGACAGAAAGAGCATGAGCTAAACACACCCTGAACCCCAAGATTTCTAATCACGGTATTACAATATTACCCTTGATCCAACAACCTACCAGCTGTTTCTGGGTAGTGTTTTAGCATCGTAGCATACATCTTATTTTGGATAAAATGGTGGAGAATGTTTAGTTATAATGTAATCATTAATGTAATCAATGAATCATGTAATTATTTTCTCTGGGGCTTTCAAATAGGTAGGCCTATCTGCAGCTTGGTATTCTGGGCTGGCTTCAAGATGGGCTAGGATACTTATCCTCACCCTGTTTGGTTGGCAGCAGTGGCTTGTCTTGAGCCTTTGGAATCACCTGCTCCCCTCTTTATGTCATTAAGACATAAAGATTAGTTTTTGGTTGAATCCCTACTATTGTCAACTATGAGCCTAGAATAATACATTCACAACTTGTTTTCAACTGTTCTAAATAAATTACAAAATCCCACTAGAAAAACATGTGTATATCGTTTGTCATATGAATCAACTTAAGTGCGTAGAAAAGTAACCCCCGCTAGCGCTATTGCTCAACACCCTTAGTGTTTGCAACAACATAACAAATAGAGATAAGAGGGTTTATAATATGCAGGATATAGACAAATACCGTTGCAGCTTATTGATAGGATCAAGTAGTATTGACACGTTTCCAGATGCTTTTTTCAGAGGTCTCTTATGGCATCGTTTCCTACACGTTTACTCACCTTTAAATCGTAGACCTGTCCATCTATGTCATCCTTCTTACTGACGTTGGAGAAGGAGCGCAGGGCACCTGTGAGACGCGGGGGGGACATCGCTGTCCACCGGGATCACTGATCTCTGACACAAAACAGACACAAGATAACCTGCTGTGAGACCTGACACATTTGGGACCAAATATCACGCACAGGTTAAACACAGAGAGTTTGAATGTATCTGTGACAGGACTGTTATCACAAATGTACTCGTGTCTGCTAGACACTTAATTCAGTCATTCAACAACAAGTCAATCATTCATGTAGAGCATCTGGTAGGCTAACATTAGCTACTGTCTGCCACGTCTCTATCTATCATTGTATTTCAGAGATGACAACTTCACTACATATTGCAAGGGAACGTGTATACAAGTGATCTCAAATAGAGTAATAAATAATACCTTTTTTAATTCACAGTTCTTTACTTTTCTATGTAAACTCTCGTGTTGTATAAGAATCAATGTGAACGATGGTGTAGATGCGGATGTCAACAGAAGCAGACACGATAGGAATTGTGGGTATCGCAGTTTTCTTCGACGTAGCCTACGTTGGGGATGACTGATAAAGGACTACATTATCCACATCCACTCTGGTTATGGCAGTTTTACGCAGATACCTGTGGGCTAAAATTACGTGAACGATTACAAAATTATTATGAGTAAGCATTTTTAACATTTGAGTAGTTGATGTAAACATGGTTGCGGGCGCAGACAGTGACAAGAGCAACAGGTTGGTGTCTGCATTAGTGTCCCATTAACTGTATAGAGGTGACACCACAAAAGTATACGAGTTAATGCATTTTTGTAATGTATTTATATATATGTATATGTATGTATGTATATATATATATATATATATATATATATATATATATATATATATATACATACATATACATATATATATAAATACATTACACAAATGCATTAACTCGTATACTTTTGTGGTGTGTATATATATATATATATATATATATATATATATATATATATATGTTATATGTATGTAGCATATATATATATATATATATATATATATATATATGTAGCCGCTTTAAACAGGAGAAGCTCCTTTCTATACCTGCAGATGTAGCTCTAATTGTTGCCACTAATGAAAACAGTTTGTAAAGCTGAGGCATTGCACTGTCCAACTCCATGTCTTTAAGGAACACCAAGAAATCACACAGCTTTCCCCTGTCACCCTGCAAGTCCTGATCTGAATACAGGACATGAAGTTCAGACCTCAGGCTCCCTGAATCAAAGTGATGGCCAACTACCAAAACGATATTAAACTTGAACAAGCAAATGTGGGAATTATGTTAAACTGAAGCAAGGAATTGTGTGAATAAGTGTATGAAATGTACAATGAAAATTGTCTGGCAATGTCGCCAAGCAAATATCAAGAAATAGGTTGCAGTTCGTCTTTTGACGTGCTTGCAAAATCCATGATGGGACTGAGGACTGAAGACATCTCCGGCAACTTTTTATAGTTCAAAATCGCTGTCAATCAAACGGCAACTCAGTCTTTCGCAGACCCTCCAATCATCACGCAGAAGCCCAGCGTCCAGGCCAGCCCACTCCTCCATTCACCCCTAGAGACGCTGAGCGTCCGTGGGAGGGACATAATCACAGCATTATCCAATGACCGTCGACTTTCGACGCACTAAAAAAAGCTGTTACATGCAGCCCCATTGAAGTGGATGGACGCTGAGCAACAAGCAAATGCACTGTGACGCTATGGGAATGTAAATGTAAATGTTTGGAAATTGAGTCAGTCGACCTGCGATAAGCAGCTGATTCTGAACAAACTCGTCTTTGAGATGGACATGTGCTAACGCATTTTTAGTCAATGCAATGTTAACACAACAGTATATTGTGGCGACGCTCAGAAAGATTGAGACAGGAACCCAGGTTTAATTGGTTTACAACTTCCGTGCCCCATACACCGCACGACTACGGAAGTTGTCTTTATTTTCAACACCAACACACAGAACACAGCACAACCAACCACACATACATACATGACATTCTCAATAACGGTGCGACACGAAGAACACAACATGATAACAGCACTACACTCCAACAACCCTAACCCGTTAATCCCACTTAACTCAACACTCCCAAACCACGGCAACAAATACAATGGGAACGTCGATCCAACTGCAACAGCAATGATCCCATGATCCCCTGCACGGAACCCGAACAGGCGTCCACGGCAGTGGTCGCCACACAGCTCCCCCCTGAGGGGTCAGTCGTCCCCGACGACCCCCTCACCCGACACATAGTCCCTCAAGTGTTCGGGGGCCCGGCGACGCCGGGTAGGCCGCTGGATTCCCCCGGGAGTGGCAACCGCGGGGCCAATGGCCCCGTCGGGGGAGTCGGCAGGGGCAGAGGAGTCGGCAGGGGCCGGGGGGCCCCCCGGGGAACCACTGGGCGTTCCGCCCCCCTCCTCCTCAGCAACAACTGGGGCGAGGGGGCGGTACGGCGAGAGCCTGTCCCGGTGCAGCACCACCACACGCCCCCGTCCCGGCATCCGCAGGCGGTAGACCACCTCGGACACGACGCCAAGGATCTCCCCAGGCCCCTGCCAGTGGCTCCACAGCTTAGGGCAGACCCCCCTCTTTCGCACGGGGCAGTACACCCACACCCTGTCCCCGGGTGTGAACGCTCGTCCCCGACAGCGAGTGTCATAGCCCCTCTTCTGCCTCACCCCAGAGGCAGCCTGAGCCTGGCTGGTGTAGTCATGGACCACCAGCAGGCGATCCCTCAGCCTGCGGAAGTAATCCATCGCCGCACCCCCGGCAATCTCAGGCTCGGGCGGGGACCCGAACACCAAGTCCACCGGTGTCCGGAGCTCCCGCCCGAACATGAGGGCCGCCGGCGTGCAGTGACTGGTCTCCTGCACTGCCGTCCGATAGGACCACAGGACCAGGGGAAGGTGGCGGTCCCAGTCCCGCTGGTGCTGGCTGGTGAGGATGGCGAGCTGGGTGGCCAGGGTGCGGTTAAACCGCTCCACCAACCCGTCGCTCTGGGGATGGAGCGGCGTCGTCCTCGTCTTGTGCACCCCCAGCCGCCGGCAGACCTCCCCAAAGACCTGGGACTCAAAGTTCCGCCCCTGGTCGCTGTGGAGCTCCTCGGGGACCCCGAAGCGGGCAAACATCTCCTCCACCAACTTCTCCGCAGTGGTGGCGGCACTCTGGTCTGGCACCGCATACGCCTCGGGCCATTTGGTGAAGTAGTCCATGGCCACGAGGACGTAGCGGTTGCCGGAGTCGGTGACTGGGAATGGCCCCAGGACGTCGACCCCCACCCGCTCCATCGGCGCTCCCACCAGGTACTGCTGGAGCGGGGCGTGGGAACGCTGGGCAGGCCCTTTCTGTGCTGTGCAGGTGTCGCAGCAGTGGACGTGTAGCTCAACGTCCCGCCGACAGCCCGGCCAGTAGAACCGCCCGCGCAGGCGGTGCAGGGTCTTGGCGTTCCCGTAGTGCCCCGCTCCCACCGAGCCATGGACCAGCTGCAGTACCTGTAGACGAAGCACACGGGGAACCAACAGCTGTAGAATGTCGCCCTTACCCCTAGGATCCTGCCACCGGCGGTAGACCACCCCTTCATGGAGCTGGAAGCATCCCCACTGGGAGTGGTAGGCCTTCACATCAGACCCCCGCGCCGACACCTCCGGCCAGCTGGGGCGCCGCCCCGCCTCCAACCAGTCCCTCACCGCCGCCAGGGTCTCATCGGCCCGCTGCTGCTGCTCCAACTGGCGCGCCGACAGCGGGAGCCACCCCTCTGCATCATCGGCGGCCTGGACAGCCCCGGTGGTCTGGACAGCCGCCACCACCGGAAGCTCGTTGGCCCGCTCCTCTTGCCGCAGGCAGTAGCGACACTCCAGGGCTGCACAGGGCCGTCGGGAGAGCGCATCGGCGTTGCTGTGGAGGCGTCCCGCCCGATGCTGGATCTCGAAGTCGTACTCCTGCAGCGCCTCCAGCCATCGAGCCACCTGGCCCTCAGGGTTCTTAAAACTGAGGAGCCAGGTGAGGGACGCGTGGTCGGTGCGGACCAGGAAGCGCTTGCCATGCAGGTATGGTTTGAAATGCCGCACAGCCAGAACCACAGCCAGCAGCTCCCGTCGGGTCACGCAGTAATTGCGCTCCGCCCGACTAAGCGTGCGGCTGAAGTAGGCCACCGCATGCTCCCCATCCTCCCCCTCCTGGGAGAGGACCGCACCCACCCCCACGTCGCTGGCATCGGTGTCGACGGTGAAGGGGCGACGCGCATCGGGGTAGGCCAGGACCGGGGCCTCAGTGAGGACCGCCTGGAGTCGGGCGAAAGCCGTGGCGCAGGCGTCGTTCCAGACGTACGGCCGGCCCGCCTCGGTCAGGCGGTGGAGAGGGCTGGCGACCGTGGCGAAGTCCCGGACGAACCGGCGGTAGTACCCCGCCAGGCCCAGAAAACTCTGCAGTTCGCCGGCGTTGGCGGGGGTCGGCCAGTCCCGGACTGCTGCCGCCTTGGCCGGGTTCGTGGCTACGCCCCGCTCGCTCACCACGTGCCCCAAGAACAGCGTTTCTCTGGTCAGCAGGGAACACTTGGCAGGGTTCAGCCGCAACCCGGCCCGGCGGATGGCGGCAAGAACCTCCCGCAGGTTCTCCAGCGCCCCACCGAAGTCGCGGGCATGCACCAGCAAATCGTCCAGGTACACGACACAACGACTCCGGGGGACGTCCGCCAGCACCCTCTCCATCATCCGCTCGAACGTAGCCGGCGCGTTGCATAGTCCGAACGGCATGACCCGAAACTGCCACAAACCCTGCCCGATGGTGAACGCAGTCTTTGGTCTGGCCTCGGGGTCCAGCTCCACCTGCCAGTAGCCGCTACGCAGGTCGAGGGAGCTGAACCAGCTAGACCCTCCGATGTAGTCCAGGGCGTCGTCGATGCGAGGGAGCGGGTACGAGTCCTTCCGCGTGACTGCGTTGAGGCGCCGGTAGTCCACGCAGAACCTCCAGCTGCCGTCCTTCTTCCTCACCAGGACGGCCGGAGCTGCCCAGGGACTGGACGAGGGCTCGATCACCCCTGCTGCAGCCATCTCGCGGACCTTGTCCTCAGCCGCCTGGCGTTTGGCCATGGCTAGTCGATGGGGCCGCAGGCGGATGGGCCGGGCAGAGCCGGTGTCGATGGCATGCTGCACCAGCCCGGTCCGCCTGCAGTCCTCATCCCGAGCTGCAAAAATTTCCCCATAGTCCTCGAGTAGCAGCCTCAGCTGTTCACTCTGCTGCACGTCGAGCCCAACTCTACTGCGCAGCCAGAGCGCGTGGACAGCCTCGACGGTCTCCGGGGAAGGGGAGGCAGCAGACACAGATCCGCTCTCACTGCAGGGCCGGGGCACCCGGCCCGTAACCCGGCGACTGCTCCGCTGACCGCCAGAGCCCCTGTGTTCTCCCCGCCCGGACTGGAGTGCCACGGTCTCTGCGCCTACAGTGATGGCTGCTCCAGCCATGTCCATCCTGGCACCCCAACGGACCAGCAGGTCCAGGCCGATGATGCATGGGTCCCGAATGTCGGCGAGCCAAAACTCATGCATCACCTCCTGGTCACCCACCTGGACGACCAGCTGCTTCCTCCCCCTCATTCCGGCCTCTTGCCCTGTCACAGTCGTCAGGCGACCGCTGGTCGCCGTCCACCCCCCCGAGAGTGCGCCGGTGGTGCCCGGAAAAACACCCGGACGCACCAGGGAGATGGTCGACCCTGTGTCCACCAAGGCCTGGCAGGGTCGGCCGTCGAGCCTGCAGTGGAGGTAGAGGCCCCTGGCACGGGCAGGGGCGCCGACCAGAGCGCACCGACCGTGGAGAGGGGTAGGCTTTCGGAGTGGTGGTCCCCTCACTGGCCCACTCCGCCGTAGTTTTCCGCCGAACGACGGGGTCTAGCCCGTGGTGCCGGGGCAGGGCAGTCACGGGCCAGATGGCCTGTTTCACCACATCGGAAGCAGCGCCGGTCAGCTCCGGACGCACGGTCGGGGGGTGGTGGCCGCTGCCGGGGGTGCTGGGGCGAAGTCCAGGCCTGGAAAACCTCCTCTCCGTCCTCCTCCTGCTCGCAGTAGTCCGCCCGCCGGACGTGAGGTCGGGAGGCACTGGGCGGCTGCAGGCTGGGTTGGTCGGAAAGCTCTCGTTCTGCCCGTTCCGCCTCGTCGAGCGCAGCACCGAGGGTCGGGGGCCTGGTAAGCCGGACATGCTGTCCCAGCCGTGGCGGGGAAAGTCCCCGAAGGAAGGCGTGTAGGGCTAGGTCCTCCTTAACCGCAGCAGGGTAGGTGGGGTACCCACGCTGGGCGTACAACAGAACGTCCGCGGCGTAGGCCCCCAAGCGTTCCCCTTCCTGGCGGCGGCGGCCGGTTAGCAATTCCCGGCTGTGGTCAGCGACCGCCCGCTGCCCGAAACGCATTTCCAACGCCCGGGTCAAGGCCTGGAGGTCCCGCTGGGCTGCTGGGGCCAGGTCCAGAAGAACTTGCACCGCCGTCCCCTCCAACGCCAGGGCAAGCTGGGTGGCTGACTCGTCCCCACCCCAGCCATAATGTAGTGCAGCGATCCGGAACTGCGCCAGGTAAGGTTCCAGCTGCGTTGTCCCGGAATATTTGGGCAGCCTGGCCACCTGGGGGCGGTCGACCGCTGCCAACCGTGCGATTCCCCCATCGGCCACTGGGTGGTGCTGTGCACCAGTCGCGCCCGTCGCGACCGGTGACATGCCAGGAGCTGAAACGCCGGGCCAGTCGTCTGTCTCTTCTCTTTTTGGACGCGCTGCCATAGGCAATCCCCACTCGGGAAAGATTTTCTTCTCCATCGTTCTTTTTTTCAATCCCACTTCTGACACCAATGTGGCGACGCTCAGAAAGATTGAGACAGGAACCCAGGTTTAATTGGTTTACAACTTCCGTGCCCCATACACCGCACGACTACGGAAGTTGTCTTTATTTTCAACACCAACACACAGAACACAGCACAACCAACCACACATACATACATGACATTCTCAATAACGGTGCGACACGAAGAACACAACATGATAACAGCACTACACTCCAACAACCCTAACCCGTTAATCCCACTTAACTCAACACTCCCAAACCACGGCAACAAATACAATGGGAACGTCGATCCAACTGCAACAGCAATGATCCCATGATCCCCTGCACGGAACCCGAACAGGCGTCCACGGCAGTGGTCGCCACAATATATTTCACCATTTCATTTTTTTCAGCTTCACCTAAAATTTAATTTTAGGGGAAGCTGAGCTTCCCTTGCAGTCTTAGAGAAATCACCACTGGTTGAAACAAATCCTGATAGCAGCAATCAATAAATCAAATGCTCTGACAAAAATGGAAAAAAAAACATCTGGTATCTGTGGCTGACTGTCGCAAACATAGATATATATAGAACACTAGATGTCTTACGGCGGAGTCTAGAACGTCATCACAGGTGGCCATCTTGTCACAGGAAAGCTTTCTTGTGGTACCTGAGGTAAGCAGTGATCTACACAAACGCTAATAGGCCTACTCTTATCTCGCTGAAATCTTGACGGATTTACAAACGTGTTCTATATATCTATGGTCGCAAACCCGTCCAATAATTTATTTCGGACCGAATTTTATGATTGGATGACCAACATGTCTCTATACCTATGGCGCTGCAAAATTACGAATCCTACTATATAATAGCAACGGAATGACCAGTGGGGTATACTACGAACCTTGCTGAACATACCCAGGCTTTCTTTGGAAAATCTGGATTGACAAATATGCAACTCACAATCAGAGTTAAATGGTACCACGGAGCTCACTTACGAGCAAATTTGTCAGTCCAGGTTTTCTGCTTTAGGTTCAATGCGCGTTCCTGTAAAAGGGGCATTTATCGTGTCATTTTACTCACCTTTACAAAATGGATGGATCAAGAGTAGTTTATTTCACTCAAGAGGAACAGATAGTCATAATGAACTCCTAGGCCTATGAGGAGTTCAAGAATCAGATAACAGCTAGGGGCAACACAGTTGCACATAATAAGGCTAGGGAGGCGTGCTAGCAAAAAACAGCCGATCATGTAAATTTGTAGGTGTAAAGATTCTGCATATCGTCTATAAAATAACTGCCAAATGCAGAACTGTTCGCCATTAATCCCAATAGAGTGATGATTTCAAAATGCAAAAGCAACGTCCAACCTGTTTTATTCTATAATTTAGGGAATTCACTTTAAATGTAAGAAATGTATAGCATATGTTTTCAACTGCTGAGATGTAGCGGCGGTAGCGTAGTGGATTAGTATAAGATCTGAACGCCAGCGACCGGGGTTCAAATCTTGCCTGTCCATCAGCATTCATTTTACCCCCATCTAGATGTGGTGCCAGCACGGCCTTGAGAATATTGGTTCAAGTTCAAAATAAGCACAAAAATATAATTACATAACCTTTAGTGAATAAGTATTCCATGACATAAGAATTTGGACTTTTTAAGCTTCACTTGGGAGACGAACCCCACACGCAGAAATTTAAGACTGACGCGCTACCTCCACTCTACCACTCTAACGGAGGTGAAGGTTTTCTTTTCTTGAAAGTGTATCCTTGACAGTTTGAAGGAAACACCACAAACACATTTAGCAATGAACAACCTTCTTTTGGAGAGTCCCCTGTATGATACGGGCTCCGAGGTCCATGGGAACACCCACAAATGGTGACAGCATTGTCAAAGGAGGGGCTAGGAAGCTGCGCACGCCAAACTAACCCGAAACCTGCTCCCGACAGGTTTGGTTGGCAGCATAAGTCACCATGGTGATACAGCGTAAGGTGTAGGCATCACAACTATTTGGTTAGGTTTAGGCAAAACAACTATTTGGTTAGGTTTAAGGTGAAGCAGAAAGCTTGTCAGGCTAAGACAAGCTTAGGCAGAGTAGGACTGGTTAGCCATCGCCATATTAGGATTTGTAATTTTGATACACTGCTTTGCACTTGTTGCCCATGACTGGAGTCTTACAGTAGAGAACTATTGTTTTGGGGAGTGGTTTTGGAGGGAGGCCAGGATTTTCTTTAGTTTGGATACCTCCAAATCGGGTTTACCCTGGCTGGTTTCTCCAAATTATGTACCCTAGATTTAAGACTTTAGCATGACTAGGACTTTCCACAGATAATTGATATCTATCAGATATCCATAACATCACCATTCCGGAAGAAACCTTCTGAATGCTGTGGGATTAATATAATTTAATCCCTAGATTATCGCCTCTGTGCTCATCTACTCATCTACTTACCTGTGGAAAGAAAGGTGTTTCATGTCTTATTCCTCTTCATTTCCTCTTGCCAGGCTGCCTCATGGTGGGAAGTTATGCATGAGAGTCTCCCCATCCCAAACAGCCCTCCATCAGCCCTCTGTGTGCTGTATGCATGAGTGATACCCACTGAAATTCAACCATGCAGTTTGTGCCAGACAGGCTACGCCGCAAAACACAGTGGTGAGTAGCGGCAAATGAATCATTTTCTCACGCACAATACATCAGGCGTATTATATTCACATGCATGTGTGTCCGCTTGTGCACACACGCACACAAACAAACACGCAAATGCAACCCTTGACCATGCTAAAGGGCAAAGAATGTAGAAAACAATGAATCAGTTTGAGTTTTATTCATTTGAATTTCTCATGTTTCAGTTGTCATCCTGTATATTGTTATACCCAACAGGAACCTTGTTCCAAGTCAATAGCCTGCAGTTGACATTACCATTGGCAAAGGCAATGGAAAACATTTTTATGATGATGAAGTTCTATCTATTTCTTCTATTTATTCAATATGATATGACCATTACATTCCATAATTGTCACATATTTATCCCCTCAACTCTTACAGGCAGGAAAACCTGCCTGTAACCGCACTCTCGTTTAACAGTATTTAGTTTTCCCAGCTATGTTTGACCAACATTAGAGTTGGTTTAATGTATATTGCAATGCAACGCAAGGAAGCCCCCAGGAGACATTGTGTGTGTGTGTGTGTGTGTGTGTGTGTGTGTGTGTGTGTGCGTGCATGTTAAATTAAGTTCTCAAAAGCTGGGTTTATGGGAATATAATGAGAACTTTCTATAAAATCCCTAGTTTAAATCCATGATATCTATTCCAGAAAAAAAAAGAACGAATGCTATTCCTGCTATCGTCTGGGCATACTGGGCCATTTGTTTATGTCAGTGCTCTGCCGAACACCCTGCTAATGTGGTTGTGGAATTCCTCGTACCTGCTTCTCCCCCAGTGCTGGTAACCTAGCCTAATTATTCACATGGTGAAGTGCGCGCAACGGTGAAGACCTTATCCCAGTGCACAGCCACGATACACAGATACATCCTAATAACTCACTTCCCTGGAAGCTGCATGCAATCTGCCACAGGCATCCAGCAGCTATCAGAAAAAAAGAATGTGCATGTATGCATATTCATGTGTGTGTGCGTGTGTGTATGTGATTTTATGTGTATTTGTGTGTGTCTATTTGTATGCAAGAATATGCATCACAAGATTCTCTTACACCACAGTGACTTAAAAGGACTTGGGTATCAATTGGGATATGGATTGTCGATGGCTTTATGAATTTACCATGGATTATTCACATTTTTTCTCTTTCTCTTTTCTTTTTCTCTCGTTTTTGGTGGGGGAACCAAATTATATGTGGCTGTACTTGATTTGATATAGAGATTGTAAAGATAGCAACACTAACCAGTTAAGCCTGAATGAAACATAATAATCATAATTCTGACTTCTGTGTTGAATGTTACAATTCTGAAAAATATACAATTATGGCATTTAATCAAAAGAAGGATTACATGATCAGTTTTCTAAAATAGATTGTGAATCACTTCACATTTCACATTTTCTGTTATGATACAAGGCTATGTGAGTCTGTGTGCCTGCAGTGCGTCTGTGTGTGTTTTCCTGTGCCTGCTTTTTTGTATGTGTGTGGTTTGCTTCTGCGTACCTGTGTGTGTGTGTGTGTGTGTGTGTGTGTGTGTGTGAGTTTGTGTCTGACTGCATGTGTGTGTGTGTGTGTGTGTGTGTGTATGTGAGTGTGTTCCTGTGCCTACTTTTGTGTATTTGTGTGGTCTGCTTGTGTATGCATGCTTGTATGTGTGTGTGTCCGTGCCTGTATGCATGTGTGAGTGCCAATATGTGTGTGTGTGTGTGTGTGTGTGTGTCTAGCTGGACTCCCAGTCTATTAAACCTTTGCAGCGTATCCAGAACGAGGCAGCGCGCCTCCTGTTCAACCTACCTAAATTCTCCCATATGACTCCCCTCTTCCGCCACCTCCACTGGCTCCCTGTAGTAGCCCGCATCAGATTCAAGATGATGGTACTGGCATACAAGGTAGTCTGGATGGAACTGCCCCTGCCTACCTCCAAGCCATGGTCAAACCACACACCCCAGCTCGATCCCTCCGCTCAACTACCTCAGCTGGACGTCTGGTACCGCCATCACTAAGAGCAACCAAAGGTTGATCAGCTAAATCACTACTCTTCTCTATCTTGGGACCACAGTGGTGGAACGAGCTGATGAACGAGCTGATGTCAGGACCGCAGAGTCGCTTACCAGCTTCCGTAAACAACTCAAAACCCACCTGTTCAGAGTTCACCTAGACTCTACATAGCCATTCAGTCCCTTATTTGTCTGTTGCACTATTGTTTGTTGTACGTCCTGGCACTTGATGAATGCACTTAATGCAGGCTGTATTCATTCACTGTACTTAATTGTGTAGCATATACTTAATTGTGTTAGGCATGCATGTTGTGTAGCATGTACTTAGTTGTGTAGCATCCGTAGTAGCTAGCTATCACTGCTGTATACGGGGAATGGGGTTAGCCTGGCGATTGTTAGTACTTGCACTTGGTTCTATGAACATCTTTACTGTACCGACGGCGATATATAGAAGTTTCACTTCTTATGACAAATGTACTTATTGTAAGTCACTTTGGATAAAAGCGTCTGCTAAATGCCCTAAATGTAAATGTGTGTGTGTGTGTGTGTGTGTGTGTGTGTGTGTGTGTGTGTGTGTGTGTGTGTGTGTGTGTGCGTCTTGTGAATCTGTAGCTTCAGTTTGTGTGTCGGGAGAGGGAGGTTACCTCTCCCGAAACGCAAACTCTGTACGAGGCTCTGTTCATACAGGATAGTTTGCAGTATTTCACCAGTCCCTGATCCCAGACACCACCTTCAATCAATAGTCTGTGTTGGGCACTGAGGGGAAGAGGAAATGGAGGAGGAAGCCTTGGCACTAACTGATTATTCCACGGTGGGTGCCCCTCCGGTGGCCCGGGGGGCCGTTAGCCCACTGCTACTCTCTTGATTATCAGATGTGAGTCATTTGACATAGTGCTACTTCACGACTGAGCTGGGTTTGTTCCACTGGCTATACATTCAAGGTCTGCATTACAAGACGTTTGGACAAGGTATAAATCACAGTAACTTTACAGGGTCTCTCCACGACAAGCAAAGTTGTTGAGTCAATACACTCTTAGAAAGTTTCATATTGCTCACTCAATGCTGTATTAATATATGTATTAAAGAGTGCTTTGCAAAATCAGTGTTTGCAATGCTTTACTATGTAGACCTACAGCTTTAATGCATGATATCTATTACATTATTTAGATTATTTCAAAGCAGTCCGTTTTTATGTTTTACTTTTGTCCTATCTATATGTCAATATGTCTGTATATACCCACTGATCGTTCTAAAAGCTGTGCTCAACACTCAAGTGCCTGTGGCAATAAATTCTATTGAGAGAAGAGTTTGGTACTGCACAATGTTCAAGTTGACTGAGATCTGAGATTTGTGATTGGAATTGCCAGGCAGTTGAAACGCAGCGCTGGGAAACTCCATTAATCAACAACCACAATAGCCTTCTTAAAGCATGTTGCGGATAAGAAACACCGGATGAGTGGGGACTAGTAACACTACAGAGTGTCGGCAAAAGGACTATTGTGCTCTGTACTCTCTACTTATGCAAGGCTTTATAGGGCTCTGGCCTTTTGAATGTCTGCCCAATGGAAATGCTTGTGTGCATGGGTGAGCTAAAGAATAAAGGCCTAAAGAAACAAGTACAAAGATTAAGACAAACCTCTAATTTATATTGCAGCTCATATCAAGCTATCTGATAATTGACATGCCATAAAATATGTAGTCAAAATGTATACCAATTAATGAAACATTTAAAACATTGAATTGACATTGGTTGGCTGTAGGAAGGCTGCAAATATGGTCACTAGTTGTGGTTTAAATCTATGTGTTTACTAAAATGCATGTCATTTAACCTCATGTATTGAGTAAGTACTGGTATTATATTTAAACATCCTCAACATTCCCCCGTAGCACTACAATCTCTTGAGTTTGTGAATGTACTGCAACATGACAGCAAAACATTTTTACCATCTTTTATTCGTTGGTAGAAGAGAAATGTGACCAGCGACTTGTGATAAATACAAACAGGTTGTGCTCTTTGATCAAATGATGGTTATATCACACTAACACACCTCCAATGAATGTAAAAATGTTGCTCAGAATAAAATGAAACTGATTTACATTTATTTGTATTTGACATTCCCTTGTGTGCGTGTTCAATAAATTATAAAGTTACATAGCTATTGATTTCCACAAGTTTATTTTCTGTTCTTTAGGTATACCAACCATTAACCAAGCAGTGTATGAATAATCTTTTTCTTTACATTAATAATGTTTCATGTGTAGAAAGTGGCATGGATCTCTTGTCACAGTAAGCCTCCATCGGTATAAATAAAATACCACTGCCAATTAGATAGAACAATTCTCCTTGCAGCCACCACCATGAAGCCAGGCAGTTCCCAGCAAAACACAATGAGCAATTCTTGCAGAATCCCAATTTTCCATATTCTAAAAGCCATAATAATTCAAATTAAGTGACTTAAATCATCACATTTTTACGCAAGTGGGGATATGCACTGAATAAAAGTGTGTGTGCGCTAGAGGTATAACGATACTCATTCGTACCGAAAATTTTCGGTACGGGTCTAACAGTTCAATTCACGTTTCATTTCAGAGAGAGAACAAAAAAAAAAAAAAAAAAATATATATATATATATATATATATATATATATATATTTATAAAAAAAAAAAATATATATATATATATATATATATATAGGCCTATATATATATATATATATTTTTTTTTTTTTTTTTGGAATAAAGTTTTTATTGATTATCACACACTCTGTGAGTGTCTTGTCCTGATGTTTTGTGTTGAGGACCACAATGGAAATAAGTCCTGGACTTTATTGTGTTTTTATCCTCAATTGTATTTGATGTCTTTCCATTTGTATAAGGCATTTGTTTTGATACAATTTAATAAATCAAATCAAAATCCAATTGTTTAATAAAAATAAAATAATAAAAACTGCGCCGAAAAACATACCGAACCGTGACTTAAAAACCGAGGTACCGAATCGTGACTTTTGTGTATCATTACACCCCTAGTGTGTGTGTATGTGTGTGTGTGTGTGTGTGTGTGTGTGTGTGTGTGTGTGTGTGTGTGTGCCTAATAAATACTTGCTTTAGTAGTTAAAGCTAAGGACTATGCACTTTGGGTTGAACAAGTAATGGGGTTTCAAAATGCAGTCAAGTTGCTTGACTCCTGTCAGTCGCTGTCCATTAAGGTGAATGGGATGAGGTGCACTTCAGTGTACTTAATGCACACGAAAAGTGTTTTAACATTTAAATGTAACAGTTCTCAAGATTAAGCTTCTAAAAATTCACTTTCAGTTTAGAAAACCCCCAATATTAGTGTTTTAATTACTCATTCCAAGTATCAAATCAGTTAAAGGAGTGGAGAATTTACCATTTTCTTGCTTGTCCATGCCTTTAACTGCACGTAGATGATTGGTCATGTTGGCAGAAGGTGTTTTTTGATATTTTAACTAGAATCACTTTTAAACACTCCCAGTCGCAGACCACACACTTGGCTAACATCACAAAGTTACAAACCAGTTGCTCAAATGATCTGGTCGTACAAACACAAAAGGTTGGAAGCACTTCACCTCTGTCAATCCACATTTCAATTTGATAGAAGAAGAATCATTGTGCTTTTCAAGTCCCCAAAGCGCTTTACAGTGAAGGGGGGGACCTCACTAACCACCGCCAATGTGTAGCACCCACTTGGGTGATGCACGACAGCCAATCCGCGCCAGAGCACTCACCATACACTAGCTTGAGGTGGAGAGTGAGGGAATTAATGACACAGCCCAATTATACAGGGGGATGATTAGGGGGCCATTGAATAAGCCTGGTTGGGCGGTTTTAGCCAGGGCACCGGGGAATCCCGATGCTCTTTGCGATTAGTGCCCTGCGATCTTTTATGACCTCAGTGAGTCTCTATTTGTGCTAGACACTGGGGCAAATCCATTTTTCTAAATTCTTCAAATGGATTTCATTCAACCTTAATTTGATGTTGATAAGTGCCAAGCACTTTCGTGTCAACGCTAATGTTGGCACCTGTTGGGCAATGTTGGTGCCTGTTTGGCAAGTGCATTTCTTGTTGGGGCTTTGTGTAGTTAGAGACACAACAACACCAAATCAAAGAAAAACAAAAAATATATATCACTAGGATGCCTGCTCTTGTGGCGTAGCGGCACGGCGCTTAAGATATCTGTGGAAATTAAAGATTGCAGTTATTTCTAGAATAACATTAAGGCCATGATTGCCATAATCACAAGAGCATCATGGCAGGGACTCCTACTGTGCCTCTCTTGCAGGGATTCATTCCATACCATCAGCTATTCACTTGCCAGAGCAGCTTTAAATTGGCCTTGTGACACAATCCTGATCTCACATCCTGTTTCTCTCTTTGGATCGTTATGGCCTCATTCTTGTTGAAAGCCTTTTCCGCCCAAAATAAATGATACGACCAATCAGGATTTTTTAGTTCGTGACGAAGAAGAAAATAGACTGAGTAACAATGTTTAAAGATGGACAGAAATCTGCACTGAAGGCTTTTCTCAGATTAGAATAATGTATTTGCTTCACTTCCAACCAGATTCCACAAGTGCTCGAGCGTCACCCTGATTGGCTGGAGGTTTTTTTGACAACGTTAGGCTGCTGCTTTATTTAGGAATAAACTGCTGCCCAGCCAATGCCAGATTGCTAATCATTGCAAAAAAAAAGTGAAACCTTAATATATATAAATATATATACTTTAACATAAATTAAATAGATAAGAAATGTAAAATATGCTGAAAAATGGCAAACGCGTTAATGAAGGTAACTTTGGAGTAATGAGGGAAATAATGCTGAGCTTTGCCTTTGATGTTGGTACTTGGTAGGTAACAAAAAGCTAGGGATTTGATTAGATTAGGGTGGTGTAGGTACACTATCCTAATGTAGGGTGTACCATGTCTTTATCCAGTCTGTTAGATGTACCTTATATCTGATGAATTGCAACATGCATACCATTCTTACCCTCACCTTCATTATTATTTTTCTCTCCTTCTTTTCCTCCTCCTTCTCAGGTCTTAAGGTCCCACCCCCCTCTGCCACCACTATGTAGGCTTGAATTAAACATGGCTTCATATAATGTGAAAGGCGATTGCAGTGGGCAGATCGATAGGCTTTTAATACCTTTCCCCGCAGCCCTCTCATCCTCGTTTTCTGCAATGTCTCTTCTGCCAGCTAAGTATGCTCTGGCTCTCATCTCTGTGTCCTCCAAGCTGTCCCTCAGCCGCACATGGTTTTGTCCCACTTTGTATGGCTTAGCATTCTCTGCCCTAATCTATCCCTCCCCTTTTTTCAATTGTTCCTTGACCTCATCTCCACGCTGTTCAAAGCATGTTGGTATAATTTTGTTATCTTCTCACTCCCTTTCTCCCATGTGTATAGTCCTTGTTGGGTTAGGGCTTGCACATCGCAACGTCAGAGTGCAATGGCTGCCGCCATTTTGGGAGCATATGAGCATCGGAATTTCAGTTATTATGTCAGCAATAATGATTGCTTGTTCATTGTTTAGGTTACGGTAGGCTATATTTACGTTGATTCAGGATGTTACGGTACTACAACTCTCTTGAGTCCTTTAAATATGGCAGAGTATCGGCAACATAAAACCCCAATGTGCATTCTGATGCACAAACCATATATGAAAAACACCACTTTGTGCCATAAGGTTTTAAAATGAGACCCCCCTAGTATTAAAAGACAGACGGGTCTCTGCTTGGTAATTCAGCCTGCTGCTTGGCTGCTTGCTTCCAACGATACCAGCTGTGTACCATGTGTCTTTTACTCAAACATTGCAGGCCTCTCTGGAGCCATACCTGACTCACTCACTTCCACTAACCAAACAGCCCCCAGCCTTTCTTTTTTATATCAAAGTTGGAATAAATAAACATCATATTTTCAGTGTACATTGGGAAATTGTAGGAGGCAGATGTGTTTTAGATTCCCAGTGCAGTGGAAGCTAATATCAATCAGCTTACAATACTTAAAGAGAAAAGGGTCCCTGACAATCTCTTTTTCCTTTAATGAAGATCTTTGGTTGCTGTTATTCTCTGACATTTGATAAAGGTTGGGAAAAAAGTAATGATGCATTGGGAGGGTTGGAGCAGGCTGGGTGGCAGGTATAATATCGTAAAACAGAAGTGTTACAGAAATAGTCAAGGTATCTCCAGGTCTATTTTTTTTTCAGGAATTACCAAACGCTCCACTGCCTTATGGAACATTTTGGATAGCTGCTCACGAGCTGAAACCCATCGTTGTCCTTGGTGAATCAAACTCTGGTCGAGTGTACCCTGACACATTTATCACAATTTAATCTAGATCATGTCGGAGCGTCTGTGCAATTATTCTGACCTCACCACCCCTTCATCCCACCTCACGCTTTATTGGTTCGGCGACCGCATAGAGAGAGAAATATTCTGGAGGCTCTAATCTGAAGAGGCACTGCATTTAGTATTTCTAATTAGGGCTGGGGTCAACTAATTATAGATCAGCTGGAAATCTTTGATTCTTCCCAAATGAGACAAGGTAATAAGTGAAGCTCTCCCACACATTTGTATTATTCTTTCCCATTCTATTGTGCCGTTTTTTTTGGTAACCTTTCCCCACCTCTTCACCATTATTTCCCCCCCTCTCTCTCTCTTTCTCTCTCTCTCTCTCTCTCTCTCTCTCTCTCTCTCTCTCTCTCTCTCTCTCTCTCTCTCTCTCTCTCTCTCTCCCATTCTCATCCATCTTTTTTCTTTCTCTTGTCGAGAGACAGGAACAAAGGCTGGGCCGCGTGCCTGATCTGGCCTGGTATTTAGGAGACTGACGTCAGATGCATGGCTGTGGCCCCTCTCCCTCATTAAGAGAGAGCTGCTGCTTGGTTGAAACCCCCTCGCTGGAGTGTGCAGCAGTAATTGTTAATCAGAGAGGGACAGACAAGAAACCACTCTCTCTTCCAGCCCTCCAGACCTCTGTATGCTCCTGGAAGCCACAAGACTTCTCCCAGTGGGAACGGGATCATAAAGGGTTTTCACAAGCGTGGTTATAGGATTGTCAAAGTATAGTTACACCTGTCACTTTGTGAAATTGCTAAATAGCTGGCGATTATATATTTTTGCACCCACACACAGACAGGACAACGTTCTAAAATGAAATATATGTTTTGTATTAGGGATGGACATGATTAATAGATGATCGATCATTGATCGTTAACAATTTTGTCAATCACGTGATATTTTTATCGATCAAAAGGAGGTTGTGTTGCATAGTGTGAGAACGGAACAACGGAACAGAATTAATTACCGTTTCCCATGTTTAAGAGCACATTGTTTGGCTTTAACAAGCACCGCATAGGACTATAAAAACAGTTGTATGTCTACACGCTAACTGTCTAGTTGGCCTATAAATACTTGTTGGAATAAGGATTTCATTGAGAAAAACATGCTGTATTTTGTATTTTCTACCAACGGGAATTTGGTAGAAAAATAATGATTAAATCGATAATTTTATCGATGATCGATCAAGGACATTTATTAAAATGCCCATCCCTATTTTGTATGCCTCCTAAATTGTAAATTGTGATCTAATTGAGTGAGAGAAACTCACTCACTCATTAACTCACTCCTCTCCTCACCATTACTACCTGTCTTATCCAATCTTTAATTATTTTCTCACTGTATATATGTTTTATAAATTGTAATGTTTTTGATTATTTGTATTGCTTTGTTTCTTCCATTCTTTCCATGCCAATAAAGCCCTTTGAATCTTGAAAGAGAGAAACAGCGAGAAAGGGAGAAGGAGACACACACACACACACACACACACACACACACACACACACAATCAGACACACACACACACACACACACACACACACACACACACACATGCAGAGAGAGTTGTCAATTCAATTCCGGATTCCAGTACCGTACTGCATCTGCTGCTGCTCGGTCCGCGTGGTCTGGATGATTGGTTCTGAATTAGAGTGCTGTTGAAGCAAAATTACATGAAACAATCCCCCCAAAGACTTTTGTCTGCAATCATCTTCAAAAGTGTATTCCTGGAACCTGCCATTGTGTTTGATTATTCTGGGTAATGGGCCCAGGGTGAGATGAGGTCAGGGACCAAAAGGGCTTTCGCTCTCTGTTTTCTTCTCTCCCCTCTCAAGTGTTTTCTGGACGAAGATGATGTGCAACTGTTTGCATGAAGATGATCTTGGTAACAGGTGGAAGAGGCAGAGACGGTGTGTGTGTGTGTGTGTGTGTGTGTGTGTGTGTGTGTGTGTGTGTGTGTGTGTGTTCTCGTTCG
Organism: Micromesistius poutassou; assembly: GCF_964030765.1. Classification (NCBI taxonomy): domain Eukaryota; kingdom Metazoa; phylum Chordata; class Actinopteri; order Gadiformes; family Gadidae; genus Micromesistius; species Micromesistius poutassou. Next base: position 9,549,149 of record NC_140278.1, read on the forward strand.
TGAATGAGAGAGAAAGAGAGACAGAGTGGAAGAGAATAGGTAAGAGGGAGAGAGAGAGTATTCGAGAATATATTATTTTGAACTTTGTAGCATTTTGTAACAGAGGTAGGATTAACATGTTAAAATCATTCAAGTTTGCAAAATTGTTTGTAAATGTACAAAACCATACTACAACTACAATGGCATGACGTTAGATTGTTTCTGCTTTTCTAGTAGCACAGCCTGATTATATCATTTGTGCTCTGTTGAAAATAAAAACTTGGAAGGAACATGATTGTAGTACAGTACACAAAGTACAGATGGGGAGGGTGGCAGGGTCTGGGCAGCACAAAATGTGTACCTAATATATAAGTAGATCTAGTTTAATTTTGTTTTCTCTAAAGTAATTACACATTTTACATATTAAATATTCCTTCCATGGGTGGATTTTGTAATTTTCAGCTTCCTTGTCCCCATGTACTTATTTAGGTGGATTTTGTAGCTGAAATCATCAACATAATTTCAAACTTGTAGAAGCTTTTGAATTCGGGGAAAATTTTAAGAAAGAATCAAGAATAATTTACTTGAATCGATTGATGCTTAAGAAATGTTTGAACATAATGTTGTTCTTCTAAGCCATCTACAGCTTTTTTGGAATCACCGTGAAACCAAATTATTCTATTGTAGTCTGCGGCAGTGAGGTTTTTAAAAGCAATTATGAGAGCACTTGGACTGAATGGCTGAACAATTCAGTATGCAATGGAATACATTAAAATGACCCCTTTTTAGTTTGACACTTCATAGCTTTTTACATGTCACACTCTGCCTTCGAGTTCAGCAATGACACGGTTGAGCAAGAGGTGGGCTGAGAATACACGGAACAAGAGCACTTCACTGTGGCGACTATACACATTTTTGTGCAAATATACTTACTACTGTGTTCCAGAGCCATTGACTTGTACTAATTCAGCCGAAAACTAAAACTGCGTGGAATAGATTGTCCGGCAGAAAGACATGGGTAGCGGGGGAGTGATGCTCAGGTTCAATGATGACCATGGCATACAAGACAGTTTTAATGTTCTGTCCAGGCAGACCGACATGCATTGCAGGTGCATCGCTGCCTGGGACAATGTGGTGCTTTACATTGTGCTTCATCAGCCTGGGTAGCAGAGAGTCTGTTTGGTCTTTGATGTAATTTGGCATTCACACACACACCCACACACGCATCCACACCTTCACACACACACACACACACACACACACATATATATACACACACACCCACGCACACATACACACACATGCAAACACACACACACACACACACACGTGTGCTTGCACACACACAAACACACACACGCACACACATGCACACGCGCACAAGCACAAGCACATGCACATACATGCATAGATGTGTAGCTGACGGGATGGGGTTCAGTTGTTTTGGATGAAGACTGGTGGTGGTGGGGGGTGGTGTGTGAGATCACAGAGATGTCATTGACTATTTATTTTTGCCCTCCACAATACAACTTCTCATGATACTCCGTAGGGGGGGGGGGGGGAATCAAAGATCCCTTTCATTTCAGCAGCAGCACTCAGCGGCGGTGGATCACAGACCCCATGCCCGCCCACCCCAGCCACACACTTTGCACGCTGGTACCGAGACGTGCTCGTCTAACACTTCACACATCTTCAGACTCTCAAGTTGTTTTCATTCGCTCGGGTCGCCCGCTGCCGGTGATGACGACGATGACGACACTGGTGATGATATCTGCATGACATGGTGTTGTGAAAACACTCGGGGTTGCCCGAGAATGCTCTAATTGTGTCATTGAAAGGCTCAGACTAATTAAGGCCGACAGTCAACCCAGGCTGTGGGCCCTTACAGCTTTGGTTAACGGACACATTCACACGCACACACACACACACACGCACACACACACACACACACACACACACACACACACACACATACACATATATATATATATATATATATATATATATATATATATATATATATATATATATATATATATATATTATTAACCAATTTCGTTTATGATTTTTTATTTTTTATTTCGTGATTCAATAAAAAAAATCCAGTGCTGAGAAACCGAAAGGGGAAAACCATCAGCGGTTCTGTGCGTGCGGGGCGGTAGTTCCCTGCGTCCGCGGGTCCACCTCGCCCCCTGTTGCTTTAAGCAGTGCTTGCTATCGTCCAACAGGAGGCGTGTCTCCCCCACGGCCGGAATGGAAGGCGAGGAAACGCGAGCGAACCGCCTCGGCTCCTCTCTAGGAACAAATTAAATACTTTGTTCTGCTCTTGTTACTCTTGGCTGCGTTTTTTCCCGCTCCCCGTATATTTAAGGTAAGGCTTTCTTTAAATGTCTTCGTTTTTTTTTTTTCTTCGCCCTCCTCCCTTCTGCCGCTATCCCCTTTGCGTTGACACTATGTGGTCCCAGCATGGGCGTTGTTGGCTTTAAACAGGTGATCGAGGGGAGATGACCTGCGTCGCTCTCGGTCTCCGAACGCACTCCCAGCGCCTTGAGCTTTCTCCTTGGGTTTTGGTTAAAGTTTATCGGCGCTTTTTGTTCGTTTTTTTCTTGTCGGATTGGCGCTCTGCTCGTCAAACAATCGCACAGATCGCCTCACGTACGGTGACGACTTGGTAGTTAGTAAAGCGTTCAGGAGATGTGACCTCGTATGTCTCAGCTCGACCTCTATCCGAGACGCTTGTCACCTTGGCGACTTCTCCTTCTTCCCGGGGGTTGATCTCTTTCCATCGTATGTGGCGGGAATGCAATACTTAAATGTAAATCGTAGCTTGTCAGTGCATGGCGGTTTTAATGATCTCCTTCCTTTATGTGAACGATCAGTAGATAATGTGTAATCGGACTGAGAAGTGTACGGCGACAGAAGGCGATGCGCATGCATCTGAAGAGCGCATTACCCACACGAAATCGCCTTTAAATCAACTTTATGATCACAGCATCGCAGCGTTGTGAAAGGGTTCCGCTTAACCGTGGCTCACTGAGACCCCATAGGATCGTTCACCAAATGTGTTCGCTGATGCTGCAAACATCATGCAATAAGGCCTATTTTAAATAGAAAAAAAAAATAGTTTTGCAAAATGTGCCAACTGGGAGCAGGTACCTCTCAAAGGCTTCAAGAAAAACCATGAACTCTTAAATGTTAAATTTATGTTTTTCATTTTTTTTTCATGAATCAAATATCCGTGAATTAGACTACTATAGCTGCTCCTATATTGATTTGACCTCGTGCACATTTATAGCTCGCCGCATATTGTTGCTCAAAAGAAACAGCTCCGTTTGAAGTGTTTTATTTTATAGATTTTATTCCCACTCTAAATTCCACGTTCCCTCTGCGCCGTGGAGCTTTTAGTCGCCATTTATTTTTAATACATTCTCAGCGAATACTTGTGTCATATAGCAGGCCATCGTATGCCTATTAGGCCTATAGGCCTACTCTTTTTTTCTTTTTTTTTTAAGATGGAGTGGGTTAGGCTTTATTGGGAACTTTATAGTCAATAGACGTGAGGGTCCCATGTTCACAGGGCCTGGGGCTAAATGTGTGTTTATGCCATCGCGTTGCCTATATGCAATACCTATACCTATACCTATAATCTGCTGGAATAATTGCTAAGGGATAATAATGGACATTTATTAAAAGTTATTTTCTTAAAACGGGACAATAATATCCCACTTTGGGTGCAAGCAGTGAAAGAACCTAGCACCTTTACTGCCTCCAGAAGGATCAGCGAAAACTCTTTGGTTCTGTGTGGAGAAGGCTTCATGGCGTCGCTATCCAGGGTGCTGAAAACATCTCTCCGCCTGCAGGGAATCTGTGTGCCTTCGCAAAGTTCACCTTCTTAATATTCAATAACATTAAGCGTTTCAGTTGTAATATTTCGATTTATCCTAAAAATTCCCCTAGTTCGAGGGCTTCTGGGGCCTATGCCCCTGGCTTTGAGTCTCTTTCTTAAACTGCGAGAACCTGTACAAGTACTATGACATGCAAGTAGAGGGTTGTTTCAGGGATCTCTGAATATTCTTGTTTTCTCTCAATTTGTTTTGAACACAATTTATGTTATGTTGTGTTATGTTGGCCTGAATGAATTGCATTGGATCCATGCACACTGAATAGACAATCTATCCATTTATCTTTACTTATGGAATGGATCTTTATTATGTTTCATCATGCTGTGATAATGCAGTGCTGTCCTTTTCTCACAAGCCAGTCGATAGGCTGTATATAATTTGCCCGATATTTAACGTATCGCTTACTTCCAATAAAATGTTGATCATAACGCGTAAAAGTAACAGCAAATGAAAAAGAAACAAAACCCAAAAGTATTATTCCATCTATTTGCAAATAAGAACTTGGTTCACAACTGATTGTGAAGCATTGCATGGAAATTGCCTGCTCCCACTGGCAGCTATGCAAACATTTAAATCAAAAAATAAATCAAAAACCTGAATATTGTATCAAGTGCTAGGAGGAAAGTACACTAACGAATACCCCCCCCCCCCCCCCCCCCACACACACACACACATTATTGTGTGTACGGAGGGGAGGATATGAAAAATGTTGCCACCGATATCCTGTCCATCAAGGGGGGCAGAGCACGGCCGGCGATGCCCGAGCGACGAGAGCTGATCTTCACTCCCCTGCTCCTCTCACACTCCTCCTGGCTCCGCGTCAGCTGCTGTACGGCAGTGCAGCAGAACGCGAGCACAGAGAGACCGTCTCTGCCGACCAGAGTTTGAGCTTTACTCACTAGCTCCTCAATATCTCCCCCCCCCTTTCTCTCTCTCTCTTTCTCCAGGTTGCCCGTGGATGGATTTCTTGAAGCTTCGCCCTGCCTACTAACATGGACGCCCCGCCACCCATCAGCTAATAACTCGGGGAAAAGGTGGTCTCTTGGCGCAGTGTGCGGAGCTGTGGACGACGCGGTTGCTTTTACGAATGGATTGGTGGAAACGGGTCGCCCTCTCTCTCTCCTCTCCCGAGTGGCCATGCCGTGATCCTGAACGCCAGGCTGCTTAACGTGAACGGGAAGGAGGAAAAGAAAACAGCGACAGCCAACACTCAATCGTGTGGAGGGGGGGGATATACCGATTCAGGGAATAAATACTGTGCACCCCCACGAGAACCATGAAGACATCCTTCCCATTGATAACTAATGCGAGATTCAGGTGCACCGCGTGGCTTGTTGTGCTGCTCTTACAATGCGTGGGATATTCTCACGGGATGCCACACGTCTTGAGATTCGGTAAGCTGTTTCTTCTTTGGTTATTTGCTCGCTTCTAAAGTTGTCTTCTGGGTTGCAAAAAAAAAGTTATGTCCGTGTGTGTGTGTGTGTGTGTGTGTGTGTGTGTGTGTGTGTGTGTGTGTGTGTGTGTGTGTGTGTGTGTGTGTGTGTGTGTTGTTGGGTCTTACTGTCCCGCTACGTGTCCTTCTTTTATGTGATCCTATGTCAACGCGTAGTAGCGTTCAAACCCACGGACTTCTCGGTGCCAGGATTGGAACACCGTGCGTCGCGCCGTGCGTCGCCACAGCCGCCATGTGCCAACTATTTTATTGTTGGCCCGCCTTTGACACTTCGTTTCACGTCCAGAGCGCAGCGTACGAAAAAAAGTTACAGATGCCAAAAATGCTGAACAATCGTCACACTAAGTGTAAAAGCCAAGGCAACGTGCCTCCTGTGGGAAAATTATTTGCCATTCCGCCAAATTGGCACGCACGCTACAACCTGTTGGCAGCAGGCTACTTTGATTCGGTTGATTATCGCGATAAAGTGCTGTTCGATATTTAGGATTGGACGCTAGAAAACGTTAAGCCCTCCCTCCAACCCCTCCCCTCCCCGTCGTGTGTGTGTGTGTGTGTGTGTGTGTGTGTGTGCGTGTGCGTGTGCGTGTGCGTGTGTGTGTGTGTGTGTGTGTGTGTGGCTGCGTGCTTCCGTGCGTGTAGGCAGATACGAACAGAATGGCTCTGGTTGCCATGTCATTTCATTATTCTTTCTATTGAAGAACATTTTACATTCTTGGATTGTCATTCTTGGATTGTGGGCCGCTTGTCGAACCTTGTACGCCGTGGCTTTAAAGAGCGTATGTCAAGGCAGTCGAATGAAAGATTGTTTTGCGTGTTAGCTCATGCTCATCCCTTGAAATAATTATCGTGTAATAAGATGTTTTGCATTAGTTAATAATGCAATAATAATTTTAATTAGTCTTGAATGTATTTGCTTATGAAGGTCAGAATTCAGATACACGTCCCAGTATCTCCATTGACCTCTCCCTAACAGTAACACACACTCTCACACACACACACACACACACACACACACACACACACACACACACACACACACACACACACACACACACACACATACTTTCAAATTTGAGTACACTTTAGAGTCAATCGTTTCTCTTGTGTCGTAGCCTACTTGCCCCAGACACTCTGAGTGGCCCGTGGTGCAGACGAGCTACATCATTAGACATCACTACTAGAATGCTAATTGGGCAGTAGTGGAGAGGTGTGCACATGTAACTAAAATGATGTTGTGACAGTTTGTTCCACTCGCTGCCTCTTTTTGCAAAGGCAGTGTTATGAAGACGGCATTGGGTGTGACTTAATGAGTTAATTTCAGTGCGTTGTTCCCTGTGTGAGACCAGGAAGGGAGATATTCTCAGGATTCAGTTACTGATTGAAGGTCACTTTCTAATGAGAGATAGAGAGATAGAGAGAGAGACAGAGAGAGAGCCTCACTGGCAGTACATGTTGTTCTATTCTGTTAGAGAAAGTCGCCAGCCAATAAGCTTGAAAAGCTAACATTATGCTACATTCATACACAGCAATAGGCCTTTTCCATTCCTTGAAAATACCTTAATAATTTTCAAATAAATGCAGCTACACCAACAAAACACAGCCAATCGCCTCAACATCCCTTGACTGCTAGATATATAATGAGTTGTGATCAGGATATAAAGTTGCTTGAGTGGGAACAAAATGATCACATCATGGTTATTTGTCTCTTATGCAGGCCTCCATCCAACCGTTATCATTGAAAAGACAACATGGTCCAATTGTTCTTTTGTACTCAAACGGCTGTGAGCTGGTGCAGCATGAGCTACAATTAAAAAATACTACTAGTGGATGTGTGTGGGTGAGTGTATGCATATGTATGTATTTGTATGTGTATAGGTCTCTGTGTGTGGGGGAGAGAGTATTTGTTTTTGTGTCTGTATTTGTATGTATGTGTGTGTGTGTGTCAGAGTATATGTGTTTGTGTGTGTGTGTGTTTTTATATGTTTGTGTTTGGGTGTCTATGTGTGTATGTGTGTGTTTGTGTTTATGGTGTCTGTGTGTGTATATGTATGTGTGTGTGTGTTGGTGGTGTGTGCGTGTGTGTGCTATAAATTAAGTCGCGGAATGCGCAAGGCCCATTTTATTGCGAGAACATCAAGGGGGGCGCATCATTTATCATTCATGAATGTTAGCTGTTATGTATTTGACATAATGTGGAAGACACTCACCAGCATTAATATTAATGCGTGTGAATCACATTGAAACACTGGCGACGTATACTGGTGACAAGCCTGGCCATGTGTGTACCACACACGCTTTCCTCCTTACGCAAAAGAGCAGGCTGTGGAGCATGACATACGCTCCGTGTCAAGGTCAGGAAGCCAGCCTATCAGTTGCATCCCAGACAGTGTCTTCTACGAGGGCTGAACCCCGTTTGACCCCAATTAGAAGCAGCTAATCTAATTTGATAGGACTTTAAGGGTTGATATGGGTTGTCCTTTTCAGGGGAAAATGCAGTGTTTCAAAAACAGCGCTTCCATGCCATGGCACCGGCAACGGTTAGTGAGACTTTGAGGAGGCGCACATACACACACAACGCAAGAGCTGCTGACACTTTCGAGAACAAAAACAACACTATTTCGTCATGATTTTTATTGATTGCTCTGTGTCCGTTGAGACATGGCAGGCAGGTTGCCGATTCGTTTGAAGCAAAATGGAAGAAAAGGATTCGAAAAGGTTTCAACATATCAAAAGTAGTGAGCATATCCCCTGTCCACAGTTGGTAGGCTCTTTTTCCCATATTTTGTGAATCAAAAAAGATGATATATCTTATCAATAATTAATCCATTTCTTTTTTATTCGCTTCCTACCCTCAAATCAAACATAAAACAACTCTGACTTTTTTGTATCTACCTATGAGAGCTAGCACTTAAAGTCCACGCAGAAAGACAAAGGTGACTAAGTGCTGTGCTCACTAGTGCACTCTATACAGGGGCTTCAATTCACTACTTTCGCCTTGGAGTGCCTTTTAATGCATTACATATTCCTAAAGTATAAATATGGCTAATGCCCACGCCATATGGAAATAGAGATCCCTCCGTCAAAGAGGGCATCATAAACTTTGCATTTTAACACTGGACGAAAATATGCCATGCTACTATGATCACATATAAGGTGAATTAATGGTACTAGCACATTTGAGGTGAAAGCAATGGCTGGTTTATGGTGTTGAGATGGGGGTATCAATAAAAGCTTTATCTGTTGCCAGAGGAGTAACATTTGGCCAACACCACTGCTTTTAAATCACATGCCATCAGGTTATAAACCAAAGTCTGAGACCCTATGAAATGGAGAAGTGGCTATTCCAATAGCTTTGTGTTCCCTTAAGGAATTTGCTCAATAAATAACTAAGCCCGCCCATTTCAAGGAGGAAAAGGTCAGATGGAAAACACAGTTCTCTCTCTCACACAAACACAGACACAGACACACAGACACACAGACACACACACACACACACACACACACACACACACACACACACACACACACACACACACACAAACACACGTGCTGTCATCACACACTCACACATGTAAATACATACGGACAGGCACTCTGACGTAGTAGGATAGGGACACCGTGGCCTCACAGTGTTGGCTGAAACCTTGCGTCATTACAATGATGGAAATGCCTGACGCCGCTGCTGTTCCGTTCCATTCATAGGCGATGAGTGTTGAATGACATTACTCAACATTTGTAAGAAAAAGAAGGTGCCTCGCACTACGATTTCCAATAGTAAGAAAGTTTTAATTGGTGATAACGTTTCGGCCTACAAAGGCCTTCATCAGATCACATCGTACATTCAGACAACAAACTATCAGTCATATAGACTAGTTCTAGATTGTTTGATTGAAATCAATCAGAGTCAGCTGATCACTTTCAAAGACGCACCCCTAGGTTGAGGACGACATCAGATAGATCGGACTGGGAGTAGATCTTACCATAGCTTATGGTAATAGAGATAAGAAATACACATTTTTAGTTTTTAGATGTAAAGATTATAAATGCAGTGTATGATAATAAAAAAATCATAGATATACAAAAAATGACATTACAGTTTCCGTTTTCCGAGAGAACATCATAAATAACATCTTTATCCAATCTAAAATATATTAACATAAATATAGTTAAAGGTAACATCTTAAATCATAGTCAATATTTATACCATGAGGTGTACAAGTTTTAAGATTAGAAATTCAGAAATGCTCTCTTCTTGCTCTCTAGATTGCCTCCTCTAGGGGGGAAAGAGACTTTTTCTATACCTATGTATTTTAATGAGGAAACTGGATGGTTGAATTGGGTAAAATGTGCTGCCACTGGAGAGTTTAAGTTTTTACATCTGATTGTGCTGCGATGTTCTGCAATCCAGGTTTTTAGAGCTCTACAAACTCAACATTTACTCAACATTTGAACACAACGATTCTCCTCAGGAATAATGGCGGGGGTAGCCATTTCCTGCCAATAGGCATGTTTGCTGAAACGGAAACACAGCTTCACAGAATCACTTCACAGAATGGCAACATTGGTTATAACATCCTTCAGTTGGAGCTGCTCATCCATGTGATATGTGTGTGACTCTTGCGGTGCCCTTGGCGGCGTGATACTGTGGCAGGAGCCTCTCTCTGCCTCTTCCCCCTGGGAAGATGATTTTCCTGTTAGTTACTTCCTCTTTATCGACCTTACTAACAATCAGATCAGACGCTCCCCAGGTCACCTGCACCTCCCTATCAGGAGGGCATGCTCTGTCTACCTTGCTGTGCCTTTTTATTTATCTGCTTTTTTTTATCTGCCAATGGTTGTCTCTCGCTCTCTCTGTCAATGGTTCTCTCTCTCTCTCTCTCTCTCTCTCTCTCTCTCTCTCTCTCTCTCTCTCTCTCTGTCCATGGTTGTCTCTACTTGTCTGTCCATGGTTGTCTGTCTCTCACGATATAGCCATGGTTATGTCTTTTTCTCTTTCTCTTTCTCTCTTTCTCTCTGTTTGTCTCTCTTTCTATCTGTCCATGGTTGTGTCTACTTTTACCCAGGGTATCTTAACTTCAATTGTCTATATTATATGTTGAGAGGAAGAGCTCTCTCACAACAAGAAACGAATGGCTATTATTGCACAAAGAAGTGCAACGCAAACTGTGAAAACAGTGAAACCTAACCTAACCAGACCCAGCTGCATACATTTCTGCATTGTGTATTTCACTCTGGGCGGGTACTTTTCTTTCTTCTGTATTATTTTCCAATTCTTTGTTTGTCTCTCTCTATCCAGAACAAGGCACTGTTCCAAGTGTGATTGGTAAATGTTAGAAAAATGAATCTTCATACATATTTGAGTTAATTGACTTGCCTTAGTGCTGCCTGTCTGTATTATTGGCTCCCTTGAACTGCGTTCAGCAGTGGTGGCTTTGTATATCTTGCACTGTGGCCTGGCCTACAGCCAACACACTCCCAGTAAATACATTTAATGCTCCTTACAATATTCATATCTCACTCTGCTTGTTTATAGATATAAGAAACTATCTTTGACTGGAAAAATGTGTTACACATAAATAAATAAATAAAATAAAACATCATTATGGAGACTATCAACAAACTATAAAATAAAATAAAAGAAATTGGAGGGCAGAAAGGCTTGGAACTGTGTGAATCATTAAAACAGCTCAGGCAGGAACCGGAGCAGAGAGAGAGAAAGTGTAATAGTGTGTGCGTGTACGTGTCTGCGTCTTGTGTGCATGCATGCATGTGTGTGTGTGTGTATTTTCTGATATGGCTTGCTGTTCAAATGCTATTCCCTCAACCCGGCGAGAAAGCTGGAGGGGGTTCGCCATGATCCGAGCGACATGACCATTTGGACAAGTGTGAAGGAATGTAATAATGCTCCCTCCATGGAAGGCGTTTGATGAATTCCACCCTCAACCAACCATCTCCACAACCCCAAGCCCCTCCAGCGCGTCAGACATTGCTCTGAAAGACATACAGTATATCTGTCCTGCATTTATCGCAATCTGGCCATCTTAAGCTGCCGTTGGTACGCGCTGAGCCGCATTGTGAGCAGCGCCAGAGCGACTCGGAGCACAGTGGAATCTAGAGGTGACTTACCTGGTGTAACAGCGACGCTGCTGACAGAGCACTTTTTTTTCACTTGCACTTGGGGATGTGTCCGGAGGCACAGGCCCTGTTCGCGCCGCGGTAACATGAGCTGTAATATGACATCTGAAGACGCAGCGTCCTTTTACTGTTTTTTCTTTGACCCTGGGCTTCCTGCGCTGTTCCACACACACACACACACACATGCATGCATGCACGCATGCACGCAAATGCATGCACACACACACATACACACACACACGCACGCACGCACGCACACACACAACCACACACACACACATGCATGCACATATACAGATGCACACATACAAACACACACACACACACACACACACACACACATGCACACACACACACACACACACACACACACACATGCTGTCATTGACTGATGTCAGTGTCTTTGAAGTCACCATGGATGACTTGCGGAGGGAGTCCAACTTTAATTTAGTCAGTCAGTCTGTCAACCTGTCAGAAAGACGGGTCAATAAGTTTGCCTGACTATGTCTCTGTTTGTCTGTTTGTGTCTGTATTCCCATCAGTCTCTGTGTTATGGCTAAATCAAATATAGGGCTACATCAGTCTGTTCATAGGACTACATCAGTGTGTTGTATAGGACTACATCAGTGTGTTGTGTAGTGATACATCAGTATGTTTATAGTGCTACATCACCGTGTTGTATAGGGCTACATGATTGTGTTTATTGTGCTACATGATAGTGGTGTGTAAAGGACTACATGGCTTAATCAGTGTGTTGTGTTCTTCAGATGTCTTCATCAGACAGAGGTACAGAGTGGAGCGTATAAAAGGAGCTTTGAAGAGCTCTGATTGAGAATGGCGGAGATGCCTCTCTGAGTCGATAACTCATTTGGTCGGGTTATGAATTAGAATGATCTTGCTGAGGGGAAGGTATAGACGTCCCACATCCTGTCTGCATTGCTAACCCGAAGGGAACTGGAATAAGCATCTGCTTGATAAAAAAAAAGCAAAAAAAAAAACAAATAGGGAGAAATCGATGGCAGGATGCATCGCCACAGGGACAGACACCAACCGCCTCGGTTCAAAAGCACGCGGACCATATCCTTCAGACCTGCTGGCTTTCTGCTGATGCGCCACAAATCCAATCCTCCAAATGTCACATTAAAATTTCAGGCGGTTGAGATTGGGTTGGCACGAGGACGGCCGCACGCTCCCAGGGGTTGGGATTATTCGTCAATAATGTGCTCATTCCCATGGCGCTTCTTTCATTAGCCGCGTTTAGATTGAAGTGTCGTCCATAATGTGTGCGCCGCTGCCGCTACTGTCTGTGAGACCCTTCACATTGTGGATTCTCTGTGGGCGTGTGTCTTTGTGTGTGTGTGTGTCTTTGTGTGTATGTCTGTGGGTCGTCTGGGCCCATCCATGTGAGCACACACTATGTTTTTCACAGTGTGCTCTCTGGGCCCGCGTGCGGTTCTTGTAAGTGCAGCGCACTTGGAGCTACTGGTTGGCTAAACTCTACAGAGTGGTTGACTGTGAGGGGTCAACAGCACCAATGCGCGCTGTGCGGTCGCTATGGTTATTTTGATAATACGCTGACTCTAACCTCTCGGACACATGATAGCATGGAGAGATGTGCTCAGAGAGAGAAGTGGAGCGCCCGGGAGACTGCACGGAGGACAGCGCACGTGGGAGTGCTGCTGTGCTTCCAAACAGCGCCGGGGGAAGAGGGAGAGATGCCTCTTTTGTCCTTTATGTATTCAAATGTATTTCCATTGGAGTGCAAACCCATTGCTAACAGGTTAGCTCATTTATCACAACGCTATAACTTCTATAATTCAGGTCGCCGCGGTGGCAAACGGGACAGTCGACACAAGGATCATCAGGGAAAGAAATACATAAATAAGGTATATAGGATGGAGCATATTAAATAGGTGAATCCCAGCCATTATTTATCCTTCTGAAGCCACTCTCAACCCTCCTTTTTAGTGTCCCATTAATCAGTTCTGTGCAAGGGAATTGAAAGGGGATGTAAAAACAGCAAAGCAGTCACGTGCTCAGGGAGAAAGCCAACAGCCTGTCTTTGTTTTTACGATGAGTTTTTTTATGATTTGTTCTTCAATCCAACACTCACACACACATGCACGCACACACGCACACTCGCACACACACACAGACACAGACACACACACACACACACACACACACACACACACACACACGTCGTCCAGCCAAGTTTCCTTTCAGCCATGGTCCCGGTGCTTACCTGGGTCAGTGGAGGCCTGGCTACAAGAGGAAGCGCCTCTTCAGTCAATGTCTTCCCCCTTTCCAGGGGCCACAAAATATGCATTTTCTATGTGTGTGTTATTTTGGTGGATCCACAAGAGCACTGGGAGCCAGCTTTTTATCAAGCCTCGTTTGCGCTTGTCTGCTTATTACCTCTGTCTGAAACGGTTGTCGGATGTTTGTACGGTTCTATTGCACCGCGCCTTATCGTCTCACAATATCTTATCTTATCTCATCTCTCATTTTGTGTCTACCGTCCTCTTCCTCCGCCTTTGCTCTCTTCATCACATGCCTAGTTGACGCGGGCCCCAGTTGAGAGGAGCGACTGTCTCCCGTTGAGGCAGATTCAAATTCAAACGTTGACTCCAGACGCGACGCCGCCAGGAGGAGTCGCTTCACACCCGGCAGACGGCAGAATAAAGGGGGACGTCCTGGTTCTTCCTGGAAACGCTGCGGCATCACAAAGCACCGGATCAGTGGGCCGTGGGCGGCCATTTTAGCTGGAGGCTGCATAGGCGCTCTATCGTGCCATCTTATCTTTGCTTTTTGGATATGGTGTGTGTGTGTGTGTGTGTGTCTGTGTGTCTGTGTGTGTGGGCTTCGGTTTTGTGTCAGTGTGCCGTTTTTTATGTGCCAGACTGTTGTCATCACTGAATTCCCTGGAGCTGCCAGGCAATTCTCCAGATTTATTTTGTAATATATATTTATATACCTATCCGATCTTTCCTCAATTTCTGGAGGTGGGCGTGGAGAAGACAAGCGTTTTGATAATACGTTATTAAATGTTTCAATTTAACACCGGGTGTGTGTGTTGAGTGTGGGTGTGTGTGTGTGTGTGTGTGTGTGTGTGTGTGTGTGTGTGAGAGAGAGAAGTAGAGTCGGACGCTTTGATGACCCACGGCGTCTTGTCACGTAGATTAGATTTGGCGAGTTTAAGGCAAGGACGGATAGAAATATTGAATGTCAGTCATGTGAAAACGAGACTGACAGAAAGGGGGGCGGGGAAACGAGAGTAGTACGAGCGGGTGTGTGTGTGTGTGTGTGTGTGTGTGTGTGTGTGTGTGTGTGTGTGTGTGTGTGTGTTGGGGGAGGTGGGGGGGGGACTTTTGAGAAATGATTAAAATCAAAGATGAAAAAAAACAGGGAGGCCCTTCAAGAACGAGACAATAAATAAATAAATGTCTCCTCTGAATTAAACATGACGGTAAACGCCATCGGAGTATCGGGACCTCAGACTCACTTCCAGCAGCCGGTAAACTGAGCCAACAGGAACGCTGGCGACGGTCGCCAGGGCGTTTGCCTTGTCAACATGACACACTTTTATTGGTCTGGGACACTGTCTGGGCCAGCCGTGTGCGCCCTTCAGAGAAAATCTGCAAAACATTGAATTACTTGCAATTGAAAACGTTTTGCTTCTTCTTTTTCTTCATTGACATACATTTTTCATGGAACATCTGCATGTACAACAGGCAGATCTCCCTTCTCCTGATGGCGTGTTCGCCGTTATGAGCTGTGACTTCCTGAAGGATGTTAACAAGCATGTGGAGCGTCCGCGGCTCCGGTTATTGGGCTATAACCGGCGCCAAGCCTCATTCAGCATCAAGTCACGCGTACCGTGCACATCCTGCAAGCTGCCTGACACACTCCCAACTACCTCCTACTGTATGTAGATTCAACTCCCTTTCACTGAGGAGGGGGGGGATATGTATGCGCACGCGCGTGTGTGTGTGTGTGTGTGTGTGTGTGTGTGTGTGTGTGTGTGTTGAAATGGCCCTCATGTTTCAATCCGACCCCTGAACTCCCTTTATTTCTCCCTCAAAGACTCCCTCCTGCCGACAGACCTCCCTTGTTTCTCTCCTCTATGTTTGGGTTTGTTGGGCAACAACAGTAGAGGAAGTGTGTGTTGGGCGCCCCCCATGTAACACACGCAGCAGTTATTTCCGCGTGCTCCAGCTTCTTTTCCTTTTTTCCTATCCTCCGTCTGAGTAACGGCTCTTCCACTGTCCGTGATTAGCTATCTGTTAAGCGCACAGAGCCTTCTGGATTTGCTTAATGTTGGCCAGAGGAAGAGTGTTTCATTCTAAATTGGCTGGTGTTGACAGCCTTTTGGTCAATGGTAACATACATCCAGTGGCTGGAGGTGGGAGGACTGAACATGAGGAACCCTAGAAAAAAGGGCAAATGTAGCAAACAAGTGGGGCTATTTCCCTGTGAGGACGGCAATTATCTTAATTGAAAACGCTGGACATGGATTGAAACTGGCAGCCTAATTAATGGTCTCTTTTACAAGAGCACACACCCGAAAACAACAGGCAGAAAAGAAAATACAAAGCCCGTGCTGTGGGCGGATTTATAGCTGCAGCTTATTGGTAAATCAATGTTTTTCCTTTTTCTTTTGTTGCCGTTTTCATGACACATAGTTGTTCATCATTTCTTTTCGCTCAATTGTCATGTGAGAACATGTGAAGATATGAGCACATCTGCAGCTAGGAGTTTTCGTAGTATTGAATTTGTGCCTGTAGAGTTCTGCCAATGTTCTGGCTGTCTGTCTCAGCACACACCGCAAAATAGCACAAAGAGCAAACAGACAAACAAAGAAATGCACACACACCCGTCCCTCCCTCATCCAGTCTCATGCTCGTTCCCATGGGATTGGCACAGTCTGGCAGGCAGGATCTGAACGCCCATGATGCGTCAGCCAAGCTCAGAGGCGGGAGTCCCGGCGACGGAGTCTGGATCAGACCAGACAAGCCAAGAAATAAACAGGCGAAGGATGTCGCCCACTTGCCCCCGTGACATGGCCGCGCCCCCCCCCCCCCCCCCCCCCCCCCCGGAGGCCTTTAAACAAACGGGGCGGTGACCGGGACCTGTGGATGTACTACACACTCAGGACCTGGCCTTCTTGTTCGCCGGGGTTAACGCACCGAAGACAATTGAAGACGTTGAATAATTAAATTCCAGGGCTTGTAAGACATGGGGGATCTATTGCATCACGCTCCTCGCTGCCGTCTCTCACTCCCGAAGGCCCCGGCGAGGACGGCGGAGGGCGGGGGATGATGATTTGTCGATTATCGGAGAGCCGAGAGAGAGGCGCTGGCGCCGAGGCTCGCCGCCGGGGTCCTCTTGTGCAAGCTAATATGGAAGTCCGGGGACGACTTGAAGGGGTGCGCTCTTTCATTACGAGGTGAGAACTGGGACGGCTCTCTGCGGGGCGAACCTGGCCACTTTGAAGGTGACATGACCTCTGTGGCACCGGCCCAGAGATATGACTCACCGAGTTTTAAAGAGGGCATGATCCTCCCCCCCCCCCACATAACAAACTTTTTATCATAGGGAACACAGTACCGCTTCACCTGCCTTGAGTCAACACATCGCCCTGCTTTTTTTAGTTTTGTATTTGATCAGCGACGTGACTTCAAACAGGTCCTCGTGTGCCTTCTGACACCTTGCTATGGTTTATGTCAATATCAGCACGTCGCAATTTGGTCGAAAAGTGACGAAAACGAGACCGTCGTGGGCGGCTCTCGCTCTCTCTTTCTCTCTCTCTCTCTCTGTTTGTATATATATCATACTTCGTCTCTCTTTTATCTCTCTCTCTCTCTCTCCATTTATCTATTTCACTCCCTCTCTCTCTGCTCTATATCTCCCTCTCCTGCTCTCTCCCTCTCTCTCTCTCTCTCTCTCTCTCTCTCTCTCTCTCTCTCTCTCTCTCTCTCTCTCAATATATATATATATATATCTTACTACCTACCTCTCTCTCTCTCTCTATGTAAATCCCTCTCTCCCTCTCTATCTCTATGTATCTCTCTCTATTTATATTCCTCACTCCCTCCCTCTTTCTCTTTCCTATCTTTCATATTTTCCCTCCGTCTCTCTCGGCGCCACACCTTCTTACCTCACTGATGTGAATGTAAAACCTCCCTGGGGGAACAAGGGGCTAAAAAAAGAACGTTTCTATGCACACTTTTCCCTTTTTTTCACCGCCACCACCGGCTTTTTTTTCCCCTGCGTTTTGAGCAGTGAGTGAGCGGGAGTCCACCTTGATGTCAGGTATCAGGCAGTGGCAGGCTGAAGCGAATGATGCAGGGGCGGGGTGCTGTCGGGGAGTCATTCATAATATACTGCAGGTTGGTCACGACAGCTGGTGGCAATGGGGGTGTGTGTGTGTGTGTGTGTGTGTGTGTGTGTGTGTGTGTGTGTGTGTGTGGTGGGCTCTCGAGAAACGTATATTATATAGGAAAAGGAAGTCAGTAAATTGTGTACATCAGATCTCACATCAGAGTGCATGGCAGGAACCCACACAGTGTGGGTGTGTTTTTGTGTGTGTGTGTGTGTGTGTGTGTGTGTGTGTGTGTGGGTGTGTGTGTGTGTGTGTGTGTGTGTGTGTATCAGCGTCTAATAGAACCTACGAGTTCAATGAGCCAGTGCTGTCAGTCCACCATAACAACATGGGCGGGATCCTGCGTTGTCAGAGCTGAGACAGACGCATCGTATTGTGCTCTGATGTTAAGCCTCTCTGTGGTTGAGTGCACGTCTCCTTCTTACCGAGCCCTCCTTCCTCCTGTCTCTCTCTTGTCGACTCCCACTCTCTCTCTCTCTCTGGCTCCCTCCCTCACCACCCGGTCAGTCGTCCCTCCCTTTATCTCATTCCATCCACACCCCTTGCCCCCACCCCCTGTCACCTTTCCTCCCTCTCAGACATCGTGAGCCTCTGACTTCCTGTTTGGACAAACACTTTAGTGGCTTGAGCGGGGCCGGGCGATCGATGGTGCGCGGCCCGGTGCCAAATCAGATTACTTTTGCTCGATTTATAAGCCGGGGTACATCAGAAGAAGAAGAAAAAGGAACGGAAAAAACCCCCCCCGGAAAATATGAAATATTTTATTGTGCCCCCCCCCCCCCCCCCCCCAGTCAACTTATTGTGTTTCATCCCTATTTTTTCTAATCAATTAGTGTTTTAAATCACTGGCACTCATTTTGATGGGGATGAGTTGTTGACTAGCACATTGTTGTACTGTAGTATATCACAGTTTGTCCATTTTTTAATGACATGCCATCATATCTTAGTATATACTGTACATACCACTTCATCATAGTACATACTTGTATGTACAGTACATATACTACATTGATCATAGTACATACTTGTATCGACGTACATGTATCTATCATTGTTCATACTTACGTATCACGTCATGTGTGTACAGTATATCATAGTGAAATAGTGTATCATTGCCCACAGCCCCAGCGTGCCCCTGTGTCCTCTACATCTTAGCCGCTTACCACAAAGCCACCACTGACCTCCAACCACGGGACATGTCTGGTTCGAGATCCCAAAGCCTCGATTCCTTCATCTTTAATACAGTTAAAGATTCAGACACACACACACACACACACACGCACGCACGCACGCACTCATGCACGCACGCACGCACGCACGCACGCACGCACGCACGCACACACACACACACACACACACACACACACACACACACACACACACACACACACAAGCCTCATCCCCTAGCCAACAGCCTCACTGGCACCTGAGACGTGCCATCTGTCTGTCTGTCTGTCTGTCTGTCTGTCTGTCTGTCTGTCTGTCTGGTGCCCTTCATCCAGCAGATCTCATTTTTAGGTCCAGAATCAAGTGTTCAGGTGGACTGATAAACAGATGGCACTCCGGACGGACAGATTTGTGGACAGTGGGGCATAACGTTGGCATTGGAGTGAGAGAGGTTTAGCAGGAGTCAGTGTGTGTTTGTGTGTGTGAGTGTGTGTAAAAAAACAAAATGCCTGTGTTTGGCTCCTTGAGTTTCAAGTGAAAGCACATAAAAGCACACCTCACAGAGATTAATGCTGCAACACATTCCGCATATTTTCTGGGGGGGAGGGTTATGTGGGTGTGTTTGGCTGTGCATCATCGGGCATAATGGAAGATTGGAAAGTGAGGGGTTTGGGGGTTTGGGGGTGTGGTGTTGGTGGGGGGGAGAGTCAAAATAACACCTGCTGTTTCTAAATAGTCCCCGTCCTGTGGTTATCCTGTTCAGTTGAATTGCTGCCAATGAGCTTTTCTGCATAGAGCAAGAGATAACTAGAGAGAGAGGAGGGAGAGATGAAGAGAGAGAGAGAGAGAG
>NC_140278.1:9574019-9611519 GCF_964030765.1 Micromesistius poutassou
ATTCTTTCCCTTTGTCCTCATTTGCACTATGTGCCACGCACCATATGCATGGTATCCAGGAGAGGGCAGGGATGGGATTGGGTGTGGTGTGGTTGTAATTCCTTTGAATTTTAAACCTATTGTTGACAGTTTCATTGCACTGCTAAGGGCAGAAGAGAGCGGCTCTCGTCTCGTATAAATCACATATCTGTTATAGGGCAGTATTCTCTAGCTCCGGACCTCTAGTTCTCAATTTTGGCCCATGCTTGAACACGCACACACACACACACACGCACGCACGCACGCACGCACGCACGCACGCACGCACGCACGCACGCACGCACGCACGCACACACACACACACACACACACACACACACACACACACACACACACACACACACACACACACACACACACACATGCTACTGGTCGCTCCCACCCACACCCTTCATATAGCATATGCACGTATACCCTTCTTACCTCTACATAGCTCCCCATTTGTGTGCCCAGAAGTGCTTCCATTACTTGTCTTGTGAAGGCCTTGTTTTGTAGCATGTAGGTCCTCAGGGCGGAACAGGACAAACTTGAATTGGTAATAAAAAGACTCAGTCTGTAATTACTTCCCAAATTATTATAATTGGCCATTGTTGATGATCCTACTGCCTCACTGCTCCCTCCGCAGGCTCTGTCGTGATTCATGTGCAGTTCTGTGTGTGTGTGTGTGTGTGTGTGTGTGTGTGTGTGTGTGTGTGTGTATGCGCGTGTGTGTGTGTGTGGGGGGGGGGGGGGGTTCGGTGTGTTGTGTGTTTTGCTTGTGGCTGAATACAGTTGATGCTTTACCGCTCAATGCATTGATTGCATTTAAATGTGGCACATTCACACAAGCTTTCCTAAATTATGCATCCACCCTATTGACTTTCCCTCACTCTCTGCAGCAGCACCGACCAGAGTAATGGTTCCCTGTGGGTTCGAGGGCCAACATGTACTGCTGATCGGATTAAGTTAGTGCTGCTTCACATCGGTACTTAGGCGTAACCTAGAAGATAAGATCAGGTTCTTAAAGCTAGAACAGTTATTTGACAGATTTCGCCATCATTATAATGTGCAAGGTATGTATAAGGTGCTAAAGGCTGTATTTTCAATAAGGGTACTCATACTTGTCCCCCCCACCAGCTATAGCTTTAATGTTTCTTACAATTTTCCCCAAAAGGAGGTTATATTAATCTTAGAACATAGCCCAGAAATGTATACCTCGTATGCTACAGCCACTCTTTGTCCTGTATCCTATTTGATGCTACACTGCACTTTTCACTGGTGTGTGATTCAGGAGACAGAATTATACTTTCATTCGTTCCTTCTTTCTTTTTCTTCATATTATATCATATTGCTTTATTCCTCCCTCAATTTTTTTTCTCTACCTTTCTTTCTCTTTCTTTGTTTAGCCTCCGTCCATCCGTCCGTTCGCTCTCCCTTTTCCCTTTCACACAGAAAAACAGAAACATAATCTCTCCATCAAACAACAGGAGAGTAAACAACACCACGCTGTGCTTGTCTGCTGCAGGCACTGCTTATGTCATGCGCTGCCTTCAAGAACAGAGAGCAGGATCCTTGTCTGCATGGCTCCACAAAAAAACCTCCCTGTGTCGATTATTTTTACCCTGTCTATTTTTAATCATTCCTCTGTCCTACATATGTCTGTGGCAACGCGCCTCTCCTGGGACGCCTTTGTCACTAAAAAGCCTCTTTGCTCCCTTTCTGTCTGCACCCTATGATGAGGTCAGATAAGCGTCAGGAAGAAGAAAAATCTCCCGCCTTCTCCATCTCCCTAAGCTTTGCTTTCTTTTTGGCTCTTTGATATGTGCAGTGGTGGTGGGAGAGGGAGGGGCATGGGGCACACATCTGAGTCGACTGCGTACGTTTGATGCAGCGATTGATTATGGGCTGTCAGATGGATGGTATCGCTTGTAGTCCCTTGCAGGACCATTGATCTCGGGGAGCGATCGATCCTCAAGGTGGGGCCCGGGTGACGGCTGACTGACGCGCGCGCCGTGACGGACGACATGTGTCTCGCACTGTGTGTTTTGTAAAGGGGATGTTGGAGGGGAGGATGCAGTGGCGGAGGACCGCGGTGAGTGAGTGAGTGGGTGGGTGGGTGAGTGAGCTAGTGGATTAGGGAGGGGAGCATTTATAGGCATGGCTGCTTCTCTTTGTGAGAAGGTCCCATTCATCCGGCGGGCTCCATCACGCAGCCCTATCTACGTGTTGACAGGGGCTGTAGCTACTCCCTCCTTTAAACCACATCAGCCCCGCAGTTCCCTGCTTCCACGACCCCCCCCCCCCCCTCCACCTGTACACCTCCTTCCACCTGACCTACCCTCTTTCCTTCCTTCAACCTTATTCCCTTAATTCCTTCCTATCTTGGGCCAGTACTCCTTAGTTTGTTCCTTCCTCCTTATTTTCTTTCTTCCTTGCATCCTTCTCCTTATTTTCGTCCTTCCTACTCCTCATTTCCTGCCTTCCTTACTCCCAATGTTCTTCCATACTTCTGTCCTTCTTCCTTACTGCCTTCCTTCCTTCCTTGTTTCCTTACTCCTTAATCCCTTCCTTCCTTCCTCCTCCCTTTCTCCCTCCCTTTCTTCCCTCAATCCCGCCCTCCTCCTTTCCTTCCTTCTTTTCTTTCCTCCCCCCTTACTTGCTTGTTTCCTTTCCTCTGTCCTTCCTTTCTTTGTCACCGAGCCACCCGGAGGAGACTCCAGGTGGTAGAAGGGGGGTATGCCAGAATATTGTTCTAACCAGAGACGACCCATATTATTGCTGGGTCCTCGCTGCAGACTCATTGCCACACTGACAGCCTCTGGTGTTTGTCTCTATCAGAGGCACCAAGAAGCTTTCCCAGTGAATTACCCCCCCCCCCCGCCCCCCCGACACATTATTTTACACCAATTGAATGTGTTGAATACACCTTCACACAGGCTCTTTTTTTTCCCAAATGGCTGTGGACGTTGTGAGTGTTAATTTGTCTATTAAGTGGATGTCTGTATCTGTGTGTGTGTGTCTGTATGTGTGTGTGTGTGTGTGTGTGTGTGTGTGTTTGTGTGTGTGTGTGTGTGTGTGTGTGTGTGTGTGTGTGTGGTGAAACGTTCGGCAGAACAGGAACATGTGTGAATTGTTGAAATATCTGTTACTTTGTATCTCGCGTGCACATGCACTCGTGGGATGTGTGTACGCATTTGTTTTTTGTTTTATTCTGTTATTCTGCGTGTATTCACACACGTGAATGTGAACTGAGAGAGTGGGGGGAGGGAGAGGGGGATGTTGGAATGGCTGTGAATGGAAGCGTGGGTGTAAGAAAAGGCACGGTATAAGAAAGAAGAAGAAAATAAAAGAAACACTGTTGGTGTGAGCGCACCAGTGTGTGTGTGTGTGTGTGTGTGTGCAAGAGACGACTGACTATGGCCGTCCTCCAGCCAGCGTGGGCGTCTGGTCTATCGGAACCCAGCAGGTCTGAGCAGCTCATGTAGGAGTGAGAGTCGGCTACTGGGGCCTCATTATGTGGCACCATGAGTTTCTCTGTTTAACTTGCTAGTATGTGGGAGGCTTATAATTGAATGAAGACCAGGACTTTTTTTTAGGTTTGGTTTGGTTTGTTTTTGTGCAAATTAACACAGGTTCATTATGATTGTGTGCGTGTTTGTGAACGCGTGTGTGTGTGTGTGTGTGTGTGTGTGTGTGTGTGTGTGTGTTTAGTTATGATCACAGTGTGTAGAAGAGTGTGGTTTCACTCTAGCAGGGGTGGGTGGTGTGTGCTGGATGTGTGAGGTATAGGCTCACACACATTTCCACACTAGTGTTTACCGAGAGTTAGGAGGAGTGCTGACGTGGTGTTGTTGTGATGGATTAGATCCATAACTTAAAGTCATGGGGAAAAAAAGGAACACAATAACAAAGGAAAAATAACCGCCACCGTCATCATTAGCAGCTGGCAAAGACAAAAGTGCACATCCACCCTCGCTGCCTCGCTGCATTATCGGTGTATCCCAGCAAACGGCACCCCCCTCGAACACAGATTTCCCCAAATGCATGGTTACATTTGAAATAAATGCATTACATTATGCGTAAAAGGAAAATCATTACCCGCTTTCAAAAAACCTTTATGAATATTTATAAAGTGTTTGTGTCACCGCTTACTTGCCAGGGCTTTTGAAAATTCAGTTTTAAGCGGCGCACTGCGTGAATGTACTCTCTCGCTCTCTCTCGCTCGCTCTCGCTCTTGATCTCTCTCTCTCTCTTTCTGTCTCACTCTAACCCCTCTCGTTTACTGAAAGAGTTTTAGTTTTAATTGACTGATTTGATTGTTAAACTGAATGTTATTGAACAACTTTCTGTGTGTGGTAGAAGGTGTGTGTATGTGTGTGCGTGTGTGTGTGTGTGTGTGCGTGCGTGTG
This sequence comes from Micromesistius poutassou, assembly GCF_964030765.1. NCBI lineage: Eukaryota > Metazoa > Chordata > Actinopteri > Gadiformes > Gadidae > Micromesistius > Micromesistius poutassou. The sequence continues at coordinate 9,578,447 of NC_140278.1, forward strand.
TGTGTGTGTGTGCGGTGGGTGTCTGCTTCTGCCATGGCTTTGGCAGGAGCTGGAGGTACGAGGCTTTGTTCTATAAACCAAAAGCACTGTCTCCCCCGGGTCTGTGACTGTCAGAGTTAGTTAAGGTGAGGGGTCAACAGTGTGTGGGAACATGAAGGACAAACTAATCTAACGGCGGAACAGCTTGTTCACCCTCACCTCGGGGGCCCTATGTTCCTCACCACGACATCTGCAGAGGAAACCATTATCTTAACATTGGTGCCATGGGCCACTCCATTGTTTCTAAATATAGATCTACAACAGGATCAACAATAACAACAACAGCAAACAGACAAACAAGCCCACGGACACGTACGCACCCAGGCACACAAGTGCACACACGCACGCACACACACGCACACGCCCACGCACACACACACACACACACACACACACACACACACACACACACACACACACATACATATTCATCGCCTGCATCACAGGTCTTTCACAGAAAAAATAATCCCTTTTTCTGCTTTTTGCGTATTTGGTGCCAGGTAGCGAAAAATCAAAGATTGATGATGACAATGGTGGTAATCTGCTGAGGATGTACTTTGGGTATGTGTGTACGTACGTGTGTGTGTGTGTGTGTGTGTGTGTGTGTGTGTGTGTATTTGCATGTGTGTGTGTGTGTGTGTGTGTGTGTGTGTGCGAGCGTAGATATTTGTCAGAGATCTAGGTATGTGATTCCGCCCGGCACGCGTGTCAGGACCCCACATCCCCGCCTCCTAAGGCAGGCGGTGAATCTGGCTAGCTTGTCATAACAGGTGCTTGGCGTTTGCCCAGGGGAGTATGGCTGCACTCCACCTGCCTACCATTCAGCCCCAGACATCTTTTAGTGTGTCAGCCTCTCCTTAACGGCTCCCTTGGCCTACACCTGCACACGGAGCCCTGCTTCTCCGCCTCACCCCTCCCCTGGGGGAAGGGAAAGGAAAGGCAGAGGAGGAAAAAAGGGGGCAAAAAAAAATAGATGAGAGGAGATGCTCTGTGATCACCGTGGTAACAGAGAGTAATGGCGGTGCCCGGGGTCTAGAACAAATCACCTGTAGATGATTCTATTATCCGTAGCCGCAGAGGAGTCGTTCACGTGGCGCTGCTGCTCCCCCCGACCAGACAACGCCGCGCCACGTATGTGCTCTGTGCACCTCGTTCACCCTGTCATGTTTCAGCTTCATGCACCGCATTAACCCTGTAAGGTATGAGCGCTACGTGCTGCGTTCACCCTGTCATGTATGAGCTCTATGCACTGCGTTCACCCTGTCACGTATGAACTCTATTCATGGCGTTCATCCTGTCATGCGTGAGCTCTATGCACCGCGTTCACCCTGTGATGCATGAGCTCCATGCACCGCGTTCACCCTGTCACGCGTGAGCGCTACGTGCCTCGTTCACCATGTCAAGTATGAGCTCTGTGCACCGTGTTCACCCTGTCATGCATGAGCTCAATGCACCTCGGTCGCCCTGTCATGCACGAGCGCTACGTGCCTCGTTCACCCTGTCACGTGCAAGCAATGCGCGTTCACCCTGTTTACCCTGCCATGGCTGACACAATGTAGCAATCTGTACTGAGAGGATGAATCACTGAAGAAAAGGATGGTGTTCCATCTGTTAGTCGCAAAAAAAGCTGAAATGGAGCAAGAATAGAACGATTTTATAGATGATTTGAAATGATATATTACAAACATATGGAATTCAATCTTTATCGACCGGTTCTGGAAACTTGGCTTCGGCTCCACATTACAAAAACCATATAACTCGTTAAATATAAATACTTTCCATAAAATATTTTATGCAACAACTTGCATGCCTAAATATTGATGTTCTCATTTCAAGTGAGTTTATAGAGGTCCAATGAGCTCTGTTCAGAGCCCTGAATAGATGGACCTGATTCAGCGCGCTTGTTTCCACCACATCCATCACCCTTTGTTCCGTCTCAAAGATTCCCCCCAAAAGCAGCACGCACAGCCTTGCTCGCCTCGTCTTTGAGGTTCCGCCGTAACCATGGTGCCCACCTGGCCATGACCCTGTAGCCAAGCGCAAGGTCATTAGTCACAAACCCTGCGATGCACAATGATGCTGATTCATAGCCAGGGAACCTGCCAATAGCCGCAGAGCTTTCAAGAATGTTGTTTGCTTCAATGAGGAGGAAATTACAATCTAAAACCCAATGTTTACCCTACTGATATGCAGAATCCCTGTGTAATCCTAAAAGGCTTCAGGTTTTGGAAGATGCTGTTGCCAGGGAGATGTTGTGTTGAAAACCTTGCCTGCCCATTTCATTTATTAATATTGTGTTCACACTGCCTCTCTTATCGTTTGCTGTCATTGTTATTCCTCACAAACTGACTAGACACATGTTGTCTGTCGAGAACATCAAATTTGATTTCCCCCCTGTTTTTTGTTCCTGTTTGGTTACTTGATACTCACGGCCAACACAACAGGATCATGAAAGCATTGAAAGAAATTTAATATTGACAATTTGTCACTGAAAAAGTCTTATTTTGGAAAAGAAGAGGCGAATGAAAATAAAGGGTTGTGATTTCTTTCAGCCTTTTTATTTGCCCAAAAGATATTTCCAGCAATGAAGGGTGGACTATGTGCACACAGAGGAACAAGGGAACGGGGGCCATGTCCGATGGAGAGGCCCCCTGCTCCCCCGGGAACCTCGGCTCAGGGCGTTAAAGATCCAGCAATGATCCCGTCTGTAGACTTTATAGACAGCTTCACACCTTATGCTAATTAATTCACCTGAAGGAAAGAGAGAGAGAGAGAGAGAGAGAGAGAGAGAGAGAGAGACATTTTAAATACTAGCAAAGAAAAGAGTTAATACATCAATGTGTCTGTGTGTGTGTATGTGTTTGTACGTGTGTGTGTGTGTGTGTGTGTGTGTGTGTGTGTGTGTGTGTGTGTGTGTGTGTGTGTGTGTGTGTGTGTGCATGTGTGTGCGTGCAATGCATGTGTGTTTGCATGAATGCATGTGCGTGCATGCTTGGTTGAGCGTGTGTGTGGGTGGTCGATCATTGGCCTGCTCCTTCAAATCAATAGGTCAAGACCTCCTGGTATCTGATCATCTGATCAGAGCTCCGGCTTGATCTTTTAAACAGAGGGATTACAGCCTGGGTCACAGGGTGCCAAGTGTGGCCTAAATGAGAGGGTCCAGGAAGACAAAAACAACCTCCATCCATCTGGGACCCCCTTCACCTTCACCCTCCCCACACCTCCATCCTCCGATCCCCCCCACCCCTCCCCCGCCTGAGGTAATACGGCCCACTGGCAGTAGCAGAGAGAGATCAATGCGCCCTGGCTCGGTTCAAAACAGAAAAGCAGGTCATTAAAAGGAGCTGGGGGAGCGATCGTGCTACTCGTCCTATCAGCCCAATGTGGCCGAGTTAAGCTCCAGACATTGTTATCATTGTGAAGCAAATAGATCCACAAAGAGGGAAAATATTGGAGAAGGAAAAGGGGGGGGGCAAAGCATAATAAGATTTACTGTTCTCACTGTGTCTTCTGATGATGGGGTGCGTGAGGTGGTGGTGGTGGTGGGGGGGCGACACCGGAGGGGTGGAAGTCTTTCAGAGCAAGCCCCCGATGTGCATATCAGCAAGCTGGGAATTAGCTCAGCGTTTATGCAGAGTAGAGGATAAACTGCGGAGAGACTGTGCAGACGGCACTTTACTCTACTTTCATTGTGTCGTTCGGAGACGTTCGGCGGTGCCTCTGGCGAGGTGGGTCCCGGTGTGTCTTCAGTACGCGTTCATGTGCTCGGCTGGCTCCGACGAGGTCGTCTGGCTATACTTTTACAGCTGCAACCAAGTGGAGAAGCTTAACCCGGAGGACCCAGTCTGAGTCATGCACATGTCCAGAGATGCTGAGACTTGGGCTTTTTCTGCCTTGTTTCTACCCGGTGTGACTCCAGATGTGGGTCACCAGATCGTAATGGCGGGAGGAATAGATAGGCTGTACGGTCCAGGGAGGGTCTTTGAAATGGGTTCGGCTGAGGCAAGCTTCACCCCCAACTTCCCCCAACCCCTCAACCCCCCTCACTTCCAAGAAATGTGTGTCTCTCTTGTTGTGGTTTGTCGAGGGAATCATTGGCATTTGGATGTCTGCGAGTGGCTTACAATGGCCAAGATGCTGAGGAGGGAGGCTGACATTTTGTCTCTGTGAGTGCTTGACAATGGCGGGGAACCACTGACATTTATCAGGGTTCCTCGCTTTGCGTGCCTAACCCTTTCCGTCGTGGTGGAGTAAGAAAGCAAATTAGACATTGTCGCTATGCCGCTATGTCTCTAACATATTTTCCTCTGGTCGGTCTGTGGTCACAGGGTTTCACACAAAACGAAACAAAAAAATACAAGTGAAAGGAAATGATATTGTGTGTGCTGCCCTGTGCTATTGTTCATCGAGTGGTGTAATAACTTACCATGGCTCTGCATTGTCTGCCGGGAACCCCACCCCTGTGATCAAAAAATAATGAAACGTTATTGTTATATATTTTTTGTTTATTGTTAACGTTTTTCAAACTTGGTACACAAGGTACACTTCACATGCATGAGCAACAAACAGCATATGGTTCGCCCACCTAAAAAATGGCGGGAAAATTACAATAACAATTACAGTCAGATGATATATACAGTGGACAAAAGGCAGGGAAGGGTTTTGGAAAAGGAAAGACGTGTTAAAAGAAACCTAGTGGCAATTCTCCAGTGGCCCTACCGTCTGAAATATCCGCACTGTCCCAGTCCAAGTGTCCTACAGTAGAAACCGTTCCCCCAAGCCTTGAACCTCTCTGCTGTTGATCTCCTTCAGAAAAGGTACAAACTGTTCTCCTGAAGAAACTGATCACTGAAGAACATTAACAGCCTGCTGAGATAAGAGCGGGGGGATTTCAGTGCTGTGGCAGTTTGAAGCTAGCCTGGTACTACCAGACCATCGTACTTCATTTCATTTGTACAGAAGGTCTGGAACTGCTGTAATTGGCAAACGTTCACTCACTTGGAGGCGGGTGTCTGTTGAAGTTTAAAACCATTGGATCTGCCCAGTGCCACTCTGGATCTGCCATAACCAATCGCAATAGCGTTTGGTCGTGACGTATGTCATACGCCGGGACCGGCCGGAAACTACGTTGCGCGCATGCGCAGGCTGTGTACACAAACAAAACAAGATGAAGCGTGAAGATGTCTGTCAACGATAGCTGCAGGTTTTGTTCATCTAATTTTAGAGTTCAAGGAACAATTACAAATTCTACATTAATATTCGATAGTAAGGACAGAGATAATGTTTGCAGTCAACTGTCGAGGCTGGGTCTTGTCATTGACAATACGTTGCTACTTCGACGTCATCGTTCTCAGCCACTTCCTCTGTTCGCTGATTGGTCAGACAGAAATTTGTTCGGGCAAAATCCCACTAACAAGCCCCAGCCCCAGACTGACTACTGAAGGGAAAATGAAATTTGGGCGGAAGTAGGTGGGCGGGCGGAGCCAGGCTAGTTTGAAGCCATATAGAAAGGAAAGTAAGAAGAGAGCTAATTAAATTAACCACTGAAAGCTGACATTTGATTCAGCCGAGATTGAGCTGGGTGTCTTTACCAAGACCAAACGTAGATAGCACACCTAGCTTAATGTTTGTGTTGTTGTAGGAGAAACTCTATCAATCATTTGGAGCTGAAAATAGAAGCAATTGCATAAGTGCTTTGAGAAACAGTTGTTTGACCACCACTTGACGCAGTTATAAAACGGCTTTGGACATCCATTGTTATGTTCTTAATAGAAATGTAACCTTCCTTACAGGCAAATGTTAGTCAAATTAGAACTACGTATTATGAAAAATATATAATAAAGATAGTGTGGGCATTTCTGCAGTGAGTGATGGGTAATTATTTGTTAGTCAGCTACACCCAGGATTCATTCCACAGCACTTTGGCACCCACAGTTTTAATCAGTATTCCAATTCTTGAAGCCAGAGTTATTTCTTCAAACCATATTTTTAGAAACATACTCATGACCTCATAGCGTGTGAAACACCATCATGTAAGTTTCCACTAGAATCGGTCAGACTTCATGCTATAACTAATGGCAACATTTATACATTGTAAAATGCAGTTGTAGTCAGAACAATTGGAAGGGCTAAAGTGCATTTACCCCATCACGTTGTACACTCACTCATCTATATTCTTCTTCATTTGTCTCAAGACCCTCTTTTTTGAAGCCTTTTTATTTTTCAGCTGATGCTTTTCTCCCTCTAACCGCGACCCTTAATCACATATTAGCCTTTTTTCTACTCCACCCTCACTCTATTCCTTCTCAATTCCTATATATATTTAAGCAATAGATCACGACAGGCTGTGGTATACGCTCATTATACCACAGTTAAGGGGCGTTGTCCGTCCCGACGCGCAGCGGAGGTTAGTTCATTAACCCTAACCCTAACTTCATTTAAGCCACCCGTTTTATAAATATATTTATAAAACGGGGGGCCTAAATCAAGCGATCTGATTGGTTCCCAACCGTTGTATATTGAGTGTATACACACAGCTATGACGCCCGTTCAGTTTACAGAGTTCAGTATCACTCCGCGCCTAACTCTAACTGTTGTTTATGTATATATAAAAGCAATAGCGTAGTTCACTGAAGCCTAAAAAACATGTTGATTGCTGGAGAGGGTGGAAATGTTGTAAAGCAATAGGCACAGTGAACTCGATAGAAGGCTAAATTGCCGGCGAACCAAGCTACCGTCTTTAGCCTAGCCTTCTCTCTGAAGGACGCTACCGTGTGTTGCATAGCAACCGCCGTACACTTTGCCGGCAGCCAGGAGGGACTACTTTTTTGTATTCGTTAAAAAAAATGTTTTTCCGACTTTCTAGCTTTTGCAAAATTGAGGGTGTCTATGACTTTCAGTTCGCTATACTTACGTAACCGTTTTATAAAAGCAATAGATCACTTCAGTCAGTGGTATACGGTCATTATACCACAGTTAAGGGGCGTTGTCTGTCCCGACGCGCAGTGGAGGGACGGTGACAAATATACACTATGTATATAAATATATTTCTTTGGCCACACCAAAGTGCCTGCCCCCCCACCCCCAACTTCCTCTCTTTGGCTTTCCGGCTCAGACTCCGCCATGATAAAGACAGAACACTCGCTACCGCGTTTTCGGCTGCACCGCCATGTTGACGGGGGGGGGGGGGTGGATAGAACACCCTATTTTGCCCTCATAAATAATCCCTACTTAACAGTAATGTTGAGAGCTGGCCGGGGTTGTTTCCTATGAGTTCCTGTCCCCCTATTCTTCAGAGGGCCGGGGATTGAGATGGATGGTGTCTGGTGTGCTTGCTGGCACCTGTCAGGGACCAGGGGGAGAACCTGGGTGCAGCCAGTCATGGTCCAGCGAGGAGGGATTAGACAAGAAGGCCTTCATGGAGGAGGATTAAGCTGATACATTGCTGGTGAACTCACCGGGAGAATCTGTGGGAGTACTAAAGACCTCCCTGTGTTTGACGTTTTTGGTAATTCAGCGTCCACAGACAGTGGTGTTCCTCTGGCCTTTGATGTTTAGTTAAAACCGTGAATAGGCAGCACTGTTGAGTGATGAAGGTCCAGCTCTGCACCTTTCCAATTCAAAATATGAAGCTTAATTATATGACTGCTTTCCCCTTTCCTGTTTTTATTGTTTGGAAGGGCATATTTTCTTGCAGAGCAAACAACATAAGTACTTGTAATTTACTGAAGGATATTCGGTCGGCGAAGGGGTGCAAAGCCCTTTAAGTAGACATATTGATTTCCTATAAAAACAAAACAAAACCTTGTTCCTTCACAAAGTATTTTTTCACCGAAACCCAGCAAAAGCTTTCATTCCAATTTTGGAATAGGATTAGGCTTTAACTTTTGCCGAACCTTTGATTATAATTGAAATTGTGCTCAATATTCACAATGTGGTGTCGACACTGCTCCACGCTTCTTTTAAAATAGCTGGTCCCATGTTGTTTTTCTTCAGTTTCTTGTAAATCTCATAGATCGCAATGTTAGAATCCACGTCATAATAAATACTTCCCCATGGCCATTGATTAGAATGTGTGAGGTGCGGGATGGATGGTCTGATTAAGACAGAGCTTTGCACTTTAAAGACCTCATGTCTACCGAATGGTTCAGAGAGGAACCTTAATGGATTAGTATGTGTGTGTCTTGTCTGTGTTTGTCTGTGTGTGTGTGTGTGTTTGTCTGTGTGTGTGTGTGTGTTTGTGTGTGTGTGTGTGTGTGTGTGTGTGTGTGTGTGTGTGTGTGTGTGTGTGTGTGTGTGTCTGTATGTGTGTGTGCATGTGTGTACGTGTGTGTGTGTGTGTGTGCGCTTGGGTCTGCGTGTGTGGTTGTATGTGTGTGTCTGTGTTTGTCTGTGTGTGTGTGTGTATGTGTTTGTCTGTGTGTGTGTGTGTGTGTGTGTGTGTGTGTGTGTGTGTGTGTCTGTATGTGTGTGTGCGTGTGTGTACGTGTGTGTGTGTGTGTGTGTGTGTGTGTGTACGTGTGTGTACTTTATTGTCACTTGGGATCCAATACAGCAATGCTTGACAGCCCTTGTCAATCATTTCGATCCCTTGTAACTCGAGAGCTGAGTGATTGAAGACTACTTTACAGAATGGTTCACTCTCTGGGGAGGAACAACACGGCATCTTTAGAATGCCTTTGTGAGTAACTAAAAGAGACCCGAGATTTATATGTCTTCACAAGAAAGACTATTTGTAGTGTTTGCTACTACAATAACACAAATGTTTTTAGTGCTATATTTAGAACAAAAAATTAATGGAGTGAAAGCTAATAGTGAAATTGCTACTGTTTTGGATCCAGAAACATGTTACGGCAATACCGTCGACCACAAATTCACGTAACAAACAAGGATACCTTTTTATCAAGATTGTCTTCTGTATGCCACATGCTATTAGTTAGTCAATTGTATTCATTTTGAGTGCAGCAAATAAAGGTAGCTGCAATAAGTAACCAACAAACCTGTTGTTTTTTCTGAGGTTTACACCGATTGCAAATAATTGGATGTATTCAAAATGCCCAATCTTCACAGTTCCATGTCATGATAGCCATCTCCCCTGATAACATGTCCCCCACTGCTTCCTCCTCTCCCGAGCGGTACAGCCCGTAGCGTCCGTCTGTCCCCCACACCTCCCTTATCGGTGGACGAGTTGCTCATAAACAAACCCTGACTTTAATATTCCTATTCAGGAACTACTCTCCTCAGCCAATCACCGTGCAAGACGGAGTTAATGTCCACTATAATTCCTCCATCCTCTGTATTCGTCAACCCCTTTTATTTAATCGTTCCCATGGAGCCGAGTAGACATTCACAGCAGGAAACACCGCTTCCTTGCGTGTGAACGGAAGCGTTTCTGAGCACTCAGCTTCCAATTATAATACATCCTGCTTAACTGATGCTTATTAATTCCTTCAACTCATTATTGCATGCAAAGTAGGGATCTCTCATGAGATGAATACTAATGAAAAAAAAAGTTTCAAAAATAATCGTTCTTCTTCTTGCTCTGCTTCTCCTGTGGCTGCTGTCCACGGTGATCCAACTGTCTTGTTGTTGTTGTTGTTGTTGTTGTTGTTGTGGTTTTGATGTTGTGAATAAAATACTTGAGCCAAATAATTGAGGCCGCACAACAGATGATGGTTATTTCCGTGTTGCTGCGTGTGCCCAGACTTCGACGCAAGATTTGTGTCTACGTACATTTGTGTCTTTTCCCGAATATCTCTGGTGATCTGAGGAGTAGCTTTTGGGCTGCGGCGCGTATGGATTGTTTGTCGACTTGGAGCAGACCATTAGAGTGCTCTGGACTAGTGCACTAGGAGTAAATAAAGGAAGTGAGTCGACACTGAGCCAGCAGGGGCCGGCCAATAGGGCCAACCCAAACAAAACACTTCAATCTCTCACTGCTGCGCTCCAGCGCTCCCCAAGGGCGCGAGTGATTGATCCACTGGCCAATCTGAACGCATTGATCTAAGAACCACCCCCACCCACCCACCCAACCATTCACCCAAGCCACACACACACACACACACACACATGCACACGCACATGCACACACATGCACACCAAACACACACACACACACACACACACACACACACACACACACACACACACACACACACACAATACAACCACAGACAAACACACACACAGCAACCACAAACCCACAATACAACCACACACACACACACACAGACACACACACACACACACACACAGACACACACACACACACACACACACACACACACACACAAACACACGCCATCCTAAAACACAAACATAATGCAACCCCACACACGCACACACATACACATATTGTACAACCCCACACACAATACAAACACCCACACAGATGCGCACACATTCACAACATCAACTGTCCCGGTTTCCTCTATACTCTCTCTGCTGTCTGCCAGAAGTATTCGCTGGAGAGCCGGAGATGTGGAGCCCACATCGCTTTGACTCTCTCTGTGTGTTGTTCTTAAGAGATTTGATGCTATGAGTGTTTTGTAATACTGTAACATCCATGGATCACATTTCTGATGTACGGGTTTTGTCCCGTATGAGGCCCACGGTGGATTACAAATATATGAAAAGCGCTCTCTTGTTGTACCTTGAAATTGAGGGGCTTTCATACAGAGCGATTGCACTACATAGTTGAGGCTGGGGCTGTTCGGATCTGAGCAGAGGATCGCAGAGATGTTTAACAGCCTGATTCCATCAAACAAACGTTGGATTCCCATGACTCATCCATGGTCGCCCTCTCTCTCTCTCCCTCTCTCCCTCTCTCCCTCCCTTACAGGTGGTATATTTGAGTCTGTGGAGAGCGGTCCGTCAGGTGCAGAGGAGCTAGCCTTTAAATTTGCGTTGAACACAATCAACAGGAACCGAACACTCCTCCCCAACACCACGCTCACGTACGACATCCAGAGGATAAACATCTATGACAGCTTCGAGGCCTCCAGGAAAGGTGGGGATCTGATGTGTGTGTGTGCGTGTGTAGTTCTGCGTCGCGGTTGGGCTGTCTGTTACGAAGCCTGCCTGCTTTACATTGCAAATGCGTCCCCTGTTTGTGAGCTGTGAGCTGTGGTGGCTAAGATTGGAACAATTATAATCAGACGGGGGAGAGACTGCAAGGCACTTTGAATGTAAACAGAGCAAATTGATTGGTTTCAGGTAATGACTCAGTGGCTGTAATTCAAAGACCTGTTTGGCCCCTGGAGACAGCCTATAAAGTGCTATAAGCGATCAGTTTTGTGGATGCATCAGGCTGACATTTCGAGTCTCTTATCAATTATGGGCCATTACAGCCTGTCCCAGTGATTTAGGCAACTCCCAGATATCAAATGATTGAGCTAGAGGGCACAGAACCAGGGAATATGAGTTATGACGTGCCATCGCCCGGCTGTATTTAGGAACAACTGTATGAGACAACATGAAATTTTGCGTTTTTATTTTCTAATTGTCTATTCATATTTCATAGCAAAACTTTAATTTGACTGATAAGTGAAATAAATCCACTATTAAATGGAATAATTCACATCAAATGTCAATCAAATGTTACCAGAGCATAACGTCTTAAATTTGCTTGCCTAGTCTTGCATACGTACATCCAAGAAAAACAAATGTGATTTTTTTTTAATGATCTTACAGGGTATATGATGTTTTCAACTTAAAACTAGACTAAAGACTAAAATCGAGTATAGAATTTCTGTTGACTAATAATTTATGATTTTGTTTCGCGTGACATGCATTTTATTAATTTACAAAAACACAAATGTGATCATACATGGAACACATACACTAAAGATGAAATGAAGAAGTTAAATGATTAGTAGTCACCTAAAATACATAGTAGCCCATTAGGCCTACAGCTGTACTAAACTATGACCACGACATTTTTTTCCTCAGCCTGCGATCAGCTGTCTTTAGGGGTGGCGGCCATCTTTGGTCCTTCCCACAGTTCGTCGGCCAATGCGGTTCAGTCCATCTGCAACGCCCTGGGGGTGCCCCACATCCAGACCAAGTGGAAGCACCAGGTGTCAGACAACCGGGATGTGTTCTACGTCAGCCTCTTTCCGGACTTCTCCTCGCTCAGCCGGGCCATCCTGGACCTGGTCCACTTCTTCAAGTGGAAGACGGTCACGGTGGTCTACGACGACAGCACCGGTAAGGCTGCGAGGACACGCACACACCGAACAAACCACTGTACCTTAATAATAATGTACGATTGGGGGAGGGGAGGTGGTGAACCGGCCGAGGCGGAGCTGAGGTTGCCTACCAAAGTTTTAATCCCGCCTACAGAGTTGGCAACAACGATAAGATATGTTTCCTTCCGTAGCTTTAGCTTTTTTATTGACTTAATCAGCTAGCCTGGAAATCCAGACCCACATCTAGAAAGCTGTAGGGTCTGGCAACGAGTAATGAAAATGGCCCAACTCGACGGGCGGCACCAAGCATGCATTTGAAAATATCACTGCACGCAATTGGATAACACTACGACCAATCAGAAGAATACAAGGGCTGACCTATCCAGACCAGCGGAGCTAACCAATAGATAACTCTTGCCGTATCCGGTCAGTAAAACAGCAACGCTTTTGGCCCGCCTTTATCAGATACACCGATGTGATTGGTTAATGTCCTGGGCCAGGGGAATCGGGAAGTGAGTATATTGCTTGTTCCCAGGGTGACTCGCTGAGCAAATTCAAATTGTGCTCTCAAGAGAACTCTGGATTTCCAGGGTATTAATCAGCTGAAATGAAATCCTACTTCTGCGTTGCTTTGAGCGGGTTGTTTTAAGCGTTCAAGCGCCAAGGAAACATCTGGTGGCCGGTCGTATTGACCGTTGCTTTTTAATGTTGGACGTGAAGCGCATTGATTCGGAACTGTTTAAAAGCAAAGGTGTCCCGTTGCTGGAACATAATGTACAACCTTGGAACGTTATCGACCAATCAGGTTAGAGCATTTAAAAATGCTGTGGTATAAATGACCACATTCATCCCACAGCCCACTTCTACGGCCCCCGAGGGCTCTCCCACCTACGCCCCTGCCCTTTAAGAAGTGAAACCAACTCTCTCTCGTACTACTGGCGTTCAAACACTCGCTGCGTTACATCCAATGATCTTTTTTTATATCGCCATATACGCGCCGAATGTACTCGGTCGTAAAGAAAGTCACCCGTTCCATGAATTCAAACACCTGGTCGGGATTACAAGGCCATAATGGAAGATACATTTAATGTGCGACAGAGGAGGGAGAAAGTCCTTGGTGGAGCTAGTGTAGTGTAACTACCTCCCCCTCCTCCCGCCTCCCCCCCCCCCCCCCCCTGCCCCCGCCTCCCCTTCCCACGTCCCTCTGTCAGGACAGCATGCAGCAAGCGACCCAGCAGGACCGGTACATGAGCCATATGCCGGGGGTCAGCGGGGGGCAGCAGCCTGCGCAGAGCTCTGCCAGGTGTCCCCAAGCTCCGCACAGCACACACCTAGATACACACACACACACACACACACACACATGCATGCATGTACGTATGAACACCCACATGCCAGGGCGCGCACATGGATGCGCACACACAGACACGCGTGCATGTATACACACACATGAATGTACACATAACACACACACCCACACGTACCCACATGCATGGTTATATGCAAAGACATGCGTGCGCACAGATAGATACAGACACATGCAAACGCATGCAAAGCCACACGCTTACACACACTCAGGGCCTGTTCTGGCCCTCAATCACCCTCTGCAGTGTATTGTCTGTGTCTGATATATTCAGTATTCAGGGCAGATGACACTCATTTTAAGGAGCCCTACTGAACATGTCACACTGCTGCAGAGGCATATGGTAGATTTATGTTAGTTACATATGGTGGCTCGTCCCGATGAATATGCATAGCAAGCAAGGAAACAGCAGGAAGAGTCAATGTTAATATATTCGTCAGCGTCCAGTAGTATAATCACTCATGATGATAAAATCATAGAATGTGGAATTTCCCACTGGATGCGTTGTGAGGTAATTGTGGGGAAGGAGCATGCAAAAAAAACACAAGACTATATTAATAACACAGTCCAAATCATCATGTATTGCCCAAATATAATATTTTTTGTGATTGCAATCATAATTGATGCAGAACCCTAAACACTGTGGCTTTTTATTGTTTTTTTAAAAGGATTAAATTTATTTGGAATAAATGCATGCGTATGTGATAATCACACATATCCACAGGAGTGTGTGTTTGAAAATACGCAAGCATTTCTTTAGAATAAATGCATGCGTATGTGAGGATCACACATCTCCACAGGAGTGTGTTTTGATTACATGGGTTTATGCAGTAGCATAGGCCGCTTCGAGCAGCCAATTGATTTGCGGGCTGAACCTAGCACCCCATATAATTAAGGTGTGAAGTGGACATAGCTGTTTCACAATGGGGGTTAATAGAGACTTGATTTCCTGTCTTTGAGGAAGGAAATGAGATTTCGCCGTTGACCCTCAAACAGCTCCACCCGGGTCACCATTGTAAACGAGCGGTTGTTTACAATGGTGACCCGGGTAGAGAGGGGTAGATGTGAAGGAGCTGTGACGATGGAGACTCCCCACCACCCCCATCTGTCCTCAAACAATTGTATTTTGTGAAACGGCTCGGAGCGCATGATTTTCCATTTCGTTTTGGCAGGACAGCATGCTTGGGCAGCATATCCGAGAGGCCTGTGTAGCGTAATGCTCATGTTATTGTATAATTCCCACGGGTAAATCCCACAACTTGTCATTATATGACACTGTTGCCAATGTAAAACCCCATTTCCTTTATAAAAAAACACACACACATACACACAAGAACAAAGAAAACTGATAACACAACGGGAGGGAGATACACGACAACAGGAGAAATATCAGATAGGTAGGAGAGAAAGAAGTGGTGAGACACTGCGCCTGCCGTCGCGCTGTACCTCAGACGACCCAGGGAGCAGGCCATCAACTCCATCACCATAATGGGACTTCTATGACAGCTCGACTTTACAATGACACAAACAGATAGAGAAAGCCCAGTTCTGCTGGCCCCGTGTGCTACTGCGGAGACCCACAGGCACGGACAACAATCCATACGCCGCATCTCCAACCTCGCCTTTCTACAGCCGCCGGGATGTCTGATGAGGTCACGAGGCATGCCCCCCCCCCCCCCCCCCCCTTTACAACGAGACACCGGCAGCGTGCGTGCAGACTGGGACCGCCGGTCGGAACACACAGCCCCACACTCCAATCACTGTGCGACACAACGAGCCCTGACACATTTACGTCTTATTTTTAGAGTTATGGCGCGGCGAGGAGACTAGCTAGCTTAAATGAGCAGTTCATGGCAGGGTTCCCATGGCAACCGTCTCCTGACGCCATCCTTAGGAACGAGTCCCCCAGAGCGTCTCAGCCTCATCCGCCGTGGGCTCCGTTCACCCCAGTGCCTTCACATTGACACGGTTGATCCTTTTAGTCTCTTTCTTAACTCTTTCCGTGAAGCTTTTTCAACCAATGTTACAATTCAACAATCATAGTTGTGCCACACTAAATAGATACTTATAACCCATTCCTTAATCACAAGTACGAGTATATATCTCACATCAACATCACTAGATAATGTCGGTAGGACATGCACTCCGATTGAGTGTAGTGACTCGATTTTCCTTCAGTGAAAGACTCTGCCTACTTTAAACTACACAAATCCTAATAAGGTAACATATACAACCTAGTGTTTATACACACCGCGGTGTCTTTTGAGTGTACTTGAGAAGCTGTAAGTGAGCTTCTGCGGGGTAAGCATTGGCGGTCACGGGGCCCTCTAGTAATCTGCTTCCAATTGACGAGCGAGTGGTGTACCCCAGCCGTCCCACTCCCATCACATGCTCCACCGCCACTCAACAGATTGTTTCGAGAGTGGCTGGCCGGGCCATCCTTTCAGTTCATCGTTTCTGCTGGGGTGGGTCGAGCTAGCGCAAGCCAGGTGATCGTTTATTGGATGTCATGTTGCATGTATGGGTATAGTGCACTATATGAAGTAACTATATATATATATATATATTTTTTTTTTCGAGATGAATATCAACACACTTGCATGTACAGACTGAAACCCTGTTACTGTAATCCCTTCTGTAGGGACTTCCTATAGCCCTGTTGTGGGTTAGATATCTGGGCTCATTGACGTTGTAGTAGTGACGTTGTTTCCTCCACACTCTATCCTCTAAGGCCTAACAGATTTACATTTATTACAAGAACTCTAATACATTTACATCCATTGTGTTAAGAAGACATGATGGTGGTGGATTGTTACTGGCTTAGAGAAAACAGAAAACCTTAGTGATTATGTTCGGCTTCACTCAGAGGTTCACCTCTTCACACACTTTCTGCAGTCCTATGTGAATGCGGGCCGTGCTCAGCAACAGAGAATGATGTGTGATGACATGTGATGAGGTGTGTAAACAACTCCGCCTCGGTGTCTCATCGAAACGGCTCAAGAAAAAGGCAGATTGATCTGCCAAGCAGGAAACGTAGTCCGAATATTAAACCCAAAATACGTTTATTTTTCTATATATCTGTATCTTTCTGAGATGCAGACATGTGAGCGGGCGGCTGTGCCCTCTATTGACATGCATCCTGAGCCCCATTTCACTTTACAAATAAACAAATAAACATAGAACGAAAATATGAAAATAAAATAATAATAATAAAATAATAAATAGTGAGGCGTGAGGCAGGGGTGAGCGGGGGGGGGGGTCGTGGGGGATGGGGGTGGGATGGGGGGGGGGAGGAGTCACATAACCCTTGACCCCCCCCTGCCAGAGCATCTACCGCACGGCGAACCACAAGCCGTTAAACCCCCCCTTCTCGCCGCGGAGGGACGGCCCGTCCGGGGGGAAATCGCATTAGTGTCAACGGCGACACCGATGATGGAGCGGCCTCGCCACGGAGCACCGCACCGCTCATGCCCGTCGTCGTCGGTAACGGCGGCGGGCCATGGAGGAGGAGGGGGGGTGGAGGAGGGGTGGGGGGGGGGGGGGGGGGTGGAGGAGGAGGGGGAGGGGGAGGAGGGGGAATGGTTGGGTTAATGCTGCAGAAGCTGTTTCCCCTCGCCAGGATATTTATCACAGGCAGTAGGGTTCTGCTCTCGCTCCGCTCAGGAGACCCCCAGACGAGCCCCCCCTATAAGAAATGCTTAGAGCGGATGAAATATTCATGTGGAGTTAAATATGGATCCTGGAGCGGTCGCCTGCCATTAAACACATTCACCGCTGATCAACACTGACAACCCCCTCCCCCCCCCCCCCCACCCCCTGGTCCTCTGGCAATTGGGATCTCACACAACGACCCCCCCCATCCCACCCTACCTTATTGAATGCCGACTGTGTAGCCTGTAGAGAGAGGTAGGAATGAATCGGGGGGGGGGGGGGGGCGGGGGAGTCACCCATGCAAAATGACAGCAGAGGAATGAGTGGTGAAGGGAGGGTGGGAGGCGGAGAGAAAGAGAGAGAGAGGGAGAGAGATATAGCCAGATGTGCGTTCATGATGAGTGAGTGGGGCAGTCACAGGTGTCAGGTTGCTTTATCGATGTTAACTAACTAAGCGTGGAGCGGAGATTGCAACTCCGGGGGAGAAGGCCGTAGGTTTATCCTCAGACGGCGGCACGCAACGCCGAGCGTACGCCTGAGACATCCCAGCAAACGCAGACATCACCAGGCCCCACCACGCCCCACCGGCATCCTCCATAAACAAGCGTGTCTGTGAATAACGGTTATTCAGCTGCACACACACACACACACACACACACACACACACACACACACACACACACGCAAGGACTCCAGCACAAACACGCACACACACTTCCACAGAGACACACGCATGTACCCATGCGCCACCCAACACAGCATGGGTCTCGAAGAGTTTGTGTGTGTGTGTGCGTGTGTGGGGGTGGGGGGGGGTGAAGAGCTGTTTGGGATGTTTTCATGTATTTATGCTCGCTTTGGGCCAGGAGTCCCGCTCTCAGCTCACCATGGGCCCGCTACCTGGCAGCAGCTGTGAGCTGGTGTCGTGCGGTGAGGCGCACTCATCTGGAAACAGGAAGTAAACAAATTACACATTGGGCCAAACAGCTGGGGACTGTATAGGTAGAAAGATACATGGGGAGAGAGAGAGAGAGAGAGAGAGAGAGAGAGAGAGAGAGAGAGAGAGAGAGAGAGAGAGAGAGAGAAGGGGAGACAGAAAGAGAGTGATGGAGGAGGTAGAGAGTGGGAGAGAGAAAAACATAGAGAGAGAGAGTGTACGGCAGAGAGGGGCACAAGAAAGAGGGAGACAGAGGAGGGGAGAGAGAGAGAGAGGTAAAGTGCCGACGGTGCTGGAAGCTTAGTGTTACCTGCTCAGGGATATTCCAGCTACGTCAAGGAGGCAGTGTGTATCGATCCAGCTATCAATAAGTCTCCTGAGGAGAAGAGATGTATTTACCGGATATCAGCACATCTATCAGGCGTATTTGTGCTTGGGATCCTGTTCAATTGTGTCGGCGAGATTCACTACACTAATTTCCTCTGTGTGACTGATTGGCTTTCGGAGGTCAATAACAAAGATCTATACAGACCGTCAAATCACTGAGATCAAATGAATGATGGATGTATGAAGGATGAATGTTGAAGGATGAATGTCAGGCCAAACATTGATCTATGACTATTTCTGGAATTGATATATGATCATTTCTGCTTGTGTTTTGCAGGCGATAATATGCATAATGTATATGAGTAGGGTCTGCAGATGAAGCAGCAATGCAGGGAAATTCGTAGCCGCAGGGGAGAGAGAGAAAGAGAAAATAGAATCAAATGTATTAAAGGAAACGGGGGGAGAGAGACAGAGAGAGACAGAGAGAGAGACGTGTTGATCTGTGGGTAGAAAGGAGCTGGAAATATGAGCCAGGCTGTGGGTGGTTAAGGAAAAACGGAAACACAAGTGGAATTAATTTGAAACGCACACAAAACATATTTCTGCAGCTTCCATATCTTCAATCTGCTAAATGAACGGGGAGCTCAGCCCGAGAAGTGTGAGTCATTTATATTCTGCAAAAAACTTGTTGAGTCCACACTGTTTTTTTTTTTTTTCCTTTTTTTCTTTTTTCACCCGTCATATTTGATTTTTCTGTTACAGGGCTGATTCGACTACAAGAGCTTATAAAGGCCCCGTCTCGATACAACATCCGACTAAAGATACGTCAGCTGCCCACGGACTCAAAGGACGCCAAACCCCTGCTGAAGGAGATGAAGCGGGGGAAGGAGTTCCATATCATCTTCGACTGCGGCCATGAAATGGTTGCAGGGATCCTGAAACAGGTAGATATGGGTGTTCACATGCATGTGTGTGTGTGTGTGTGTGTGTGTGTGTGTGTGTGTGTGTGTGTGTGCATGCTTGTTTGTCCTAAGGCCAATGCCGATTTTCCCAGAAATTATGACATCATCTCATCGTTTCCATCAAAATCGATGAGGTGATGTCATACATTCCATCCATGCGACGAGATGCTGTCAAGGTTTATTTCCAAACGATGGGATGAGGTCATCTAACGTGAGACAGGTATTAATCGGCTTCATTTTGAAAGGCGTTGGCCCACACTACATATTCCTCATCGTCGTCGAATATTAAAGACAACACGATTCAGCCCAGCACTCTGCCACCATCACAGGGTGTTTAATCCATCCCAGAGCAGGGGGATGGCTGGGGGAAGGTCAGGACTCCCATCATTAGTAATGTCTGAAGACTCTGTGGCTAATCGGAGGGAAGGACAGACGGTCCTGCTCTGATAGTCCTATTATGTGACACACACCACTCTGGTAAAGATTTGAAATTATTCATACCCATCGGTCTAGAAGGATGCCTTCCTCCCCAACCCTTCATTGAAACAAATGGATCTTTCTTCCCTTATTTGGCCATGACATTTCTTTCAACACAGACCCAGTTAAACATACATGTATATTTAATTGCATTTTATCGTACACCCAGAAAACACTTGAAGAGCAATGTACTATAAAGATGTTTTTGTGTCTACGAGAAAAGGTAAACATGGCCTTTTTTGTGTTTTATTACGGACACTATGCAATTAGTTATAAACAGCAGCGCACTTATAATGGAGGTTCTCTCCTGAAAATGGGATCTGCAATTTGTTTCCTACCATTACCCTAGTCTCCCACTCCCCCAGTATATAGTGCAGTATCCACCTGACACATTGGCTGGATATACACAGGGACAGTGGCCGTTGGTTTGCCCCTGGTTACCCATCCTCTCCATTGGCCCAGCCACCACTCCTAATCTGTGATTCATAATGGCTGAAGCGCGGCCGGGTAACAGCGGGCCGGGACTCAGCCGTGTGCTCCGGGCCCATCTGGTTTTGACAACAGCACTACGGAGCCTAAATAGGGGTGGCATGCAGCCAGCTAGCCACCCCACTCACACACACACACACACGGGCACACTTATATACACACAGACACACGCACACTAGCTGATGATAGATCAAAATATGGGGCTGGATTCGTATTTCTAAATAGAATGGCATTACTTTACCGTTATCGAAAAGCTGCATAAAAAACAAATTATGTTGCCTGATGGAGGATAGCTGGGCGGGTGGCTTGATAAAAATGCCTTTTTCTCCTAGGTACACACCCAGACACACACAGGCACACAGACACAAAGAGACACGCGCACACCGGCATAAGCAAGAAAGAAAAAACACATTATGGGCCGTCGTAAAGATGCATAACCTCACTGCCCGCTGCTGTGCCATCTTTTATCAAACCCCCTTTCAATTACTGGTCTCTCACTCTCCCATATTTCTTCTTTTATTTCCTCCCCCCTTCTTTCCCTTTGTCTCTTTCTCTCGTACTCTCTCTCTCTCTCTCTCTCTCTCTCTCTCTCTCTCTCTCTCTCTCTCTCTCTCTCTCTCTCTCTCTCTCTCCCTCCCTCTCACTTTCATACAGGCTCTTGCCATGGGAATGATGACAGAGTATTATCACTTTATCTTCACCACACTGGTAAGTGTATGGGAGTCCTGCTCTGTGTTTCTGCAGCACACTGACTTTTTCATCAGCCGCTGCTCTAATCTCCATACCCACTGTGGAGATGTGTTGTCGTTTCCCGAGAAGCGAGCCTGAGACACGCCTCCATCTTTGATTCCCTACACAAGTCGTCTTTTATTTTCTGTTTTATTTTCTCCTCCCCGCGTGGCGCCTGATCGCCATTGGTCATGGTCGCCATTCGCAACACCATCCTCTAGGTTGGCCAGGGTGCTTTAAGTTCCATTTTTTAATCCAAGCATCAGGATGGTATCATACTGCACCGAAAGACAGGAACACGAGTCACATGCAAGTGTTACGCAGCAACAGCAAGGCATTCAAAGTGATTCGTTTTCTTATGAGTTGCACGACTCTTCACTTGGAATACAGTGTGAGAGTGTTGAGATGTCATCAAGTGAGAAGGAATGACAGAAGACTACACTTCTTCACTCTCTTCACTTCACACTGGGGTTGATAAGTTACCGGACTACTTGCAGAGTGATATGAAAGACGTGAATCACTCCACTTTCCTTGACAGAGGTCATTATATGCTTAGCAACAGTCATTATTGAAAAATTAGTCACCACCGGAAGTCGAGAAGGCCCATGCAAGTGAACGGAGCGTTCCACAGCATTGAGAAGAGCTGTGTAATATATATATATATATATATATCTTCCACTTTATCCGATTCTCCCTTTCAATAATTTTGTATCAAGCGACTCACATCACATACCCTGCAAACAAGCAAACTAGGTGTGTACACATAACATAACACACATGCACAAACACACTCATATCTTCTTTAGATACAAATCATTTTATATACACGTAAACACACACACACACACACACACACACACACATCATCTCAGTCAGTCACATTATTTAGATCATTCTCTTGAAGCTTCACACTTTCTTCTTGTAAACCACAGGAAATAGTACAGATCAAGCCCCCCCCCGACTCTCTCTCTCTCTCTCTCTCTCTTTCTCTCTCTCTCTCTTTCTCTCTCTCTCTATCTCTCTTCCTTCTTCTGCTCTCTATCTCTCTTTCTTCTTCTGCTCTCTATCTCTTTCTCTCTGTCCATTTTGCCCATACATTTTGTTCCCCAATTGTCTAGCTCTTTATCCATGGAAACGTATTATTTTCAGATTAAGATGTATCCTCCACTGGTTTTGTTTGATATAAATATATTATATATATAAATATAGATATTCCCAGCAACTCACAGCAGTAGTTAAATTTATGCAAGATAATTAAATATCCCACAGGTTTTCGCAAGCAGATGAAAAGTCATAATTCAAACCTGAGGAAGGGAGAGAGTGAGAGAGAGACAGACAGACTGAAGCCGTTTCTCAATTCGCGTTCTTGTGTGTTCTCGTGTACTTGCGTTCTCGATAAACGTCATCAGTGGTAGCCCAAGCACTGTTCCAATTCCAAGTACGCGAGTATGCGAGTACTGTCGTAAAACCCGGAAGTGTTCTCAATGCGTTCTCGATGAGGCCGTTCTACCGAGGATGCATCGGAGGTGACTCGTGTGGACTTGGAACCGTTAAATATCCCAGAATGCATCATCGAGTCCACTGCTGTTCCAATTGCAGGTGAGTACTCGCGTTCTCGGAAGTCTGTACTTGAAAGTCCGGACTTGCCAAGTACGTACTTCCAAGTCCACAAGTACGTAGTCCGCGTACTTGGTATTGAGAAACGGCTATAGAGAAAGACAGAGAGAGAGACTTCCACTGTTGGAGACTACATCCAAGCCAAAATGAGGCTGCATATGGCAGCCATTTTCTGCCAGGTTTAATTTTACTCTCTGTTGTGATCTCATGTCAACTGGGCTCCGCTAACAATATTCCAGACTGCTAATAAGGCTTCCCATCTTGTGCTATTATTAACAAAGACCTGGTCAGAAGTCATTAATTAACTACTAATTAAACCAAAGCGTGTCTTTTTTTCACTCCCTTATACACTTGGTGCTCAACCTTTCCCCCCCCCCCCCCCTGCAGGATCTGTTTGCTCTCGACGTAGAGCCTTACCGATTCAGTGGTGTGAACATGACTGGCTTCAGGATCCTAAACACGGAGAACAGCCAGGTCGCCTCCATCATAGAGAAGTGGTCCATGGAACGACTGCAGGCCCCACCCAAACCTGACTCTGGTCTACTGGACGGCTTCATGACCGTAAGTCATACCAAACCTCACACACACCAGTCCGGAAGGGGCGGAGCCACGCCTTGTTTTCTGTTCTGTGTTTCTGAGTTATGCGTCCAAAGAGAAACTGATTTGTGCAAGTAGACGAAGCTTCAGAAGATTTTAGCATGTGTATTTCTACAGGGGTCAGTCTAGAAATTATTAGAAACCTTCACAGACACTTTTTTACTGTTCACTATTGCTGGCCGAGTGTGTGTTTGCTGTCAGTAGCCAATTTTGTGCTTACAGATCCACTATTCAGTAACATGATTTGTCGAAGCAAATATGAAGCGAAAGAAAGCGAAACTCCCCGTTCGCCCAGATTTGAGCTTGTCTGCCTTCAGACTTCAGTTTAGTAATTTATAGACCGACTTGAGACTACACCAAACAAGTGTCCATCTCTCCATTTATCCCCATATCGATTCTTCTATCTGTCTATCTGTTCATCCATACATCCACACGTTCCTCACAAAACGATTCAGGGTTTGGTTTTGCAACGTTCGTTGTTGATGTTTTTGATTGCATTTTCCCTCTGTGCAGTACTTTCCCTGTTTTCAGTGTGCAGCCCGGCTGTTTCTCTGCGTCCTAGTGCAGGCAGTGAGTTTGAAACATGAATGGTGCTGGGAAGCAGATAAGAAAGTGTTTAACCTCAAGGTGAAGGTTGGGGTGTTATAGTTCCTGACACCTAGAGATCTGAGCATGGTGTTTGATAAGGCTTGTGTGTGTGTGTTTGCGTGTGTGTGTGTGTGCGTGTGGGTTTGTGAATGTAATTGTCTTGATGGTTTTGTGTATGTGTGAGTTTGCGCATGTATTTGTGTGTGTGTGTGTGTGTGTGTGTGTGTGTGTATGTGTGCGCGTGTGCGCGTGTCACTGGCTTTATCTCTTGCTGTGCCGCTCACTTTGTGTGCTTGTGTCTGTGTGGGTGCGTGCTGCTCACTGAGTGTGTTTGTGTGCGTGTGTGTGTGTGTGTGTGTGTGTGTGCGCACACACATGCATCTCACGTGTAAGAGTGTGCAGTAGAGGGTGCAGTCATTGGGATTTGAAGCCTCCCTGATTGGAAGACATGTGCTGTAGTAAGTGCTCCCTCTACATTCCCTGGGCTGCTGCTGCTGCTGCTGCTGCTGCCACTGCTGTTGCAACACCACTCTCTTATCCGGGAGCCCAGCCAAAACACCATACCACCAGAGAGACACTTCTCGGGGAATCGAACGAGTAGGAGCACCAGCGGAGAGGTGCGTGGAGGGTGGGGGTGGAGAGAGAAAAGAGAAAAGAAGAAAGATGAGGTGGCAGAGGCCGCTGGAGAGGAGATGCCCGTTGTGTTTTTGATTTTTTCTTTTTGGGGGGGGGGGGGTTTGCTTTGATTCATTCAATGAAATTCAATACCAAGGTGGTTTGAAATCTCTCCAGCACAGCACACTGGCCCGCAACCAGTTGGAGAGCAAAATTGAAGTAATGAACAAACCGGCTAGGGGCTCACCTCTGGGAGCGTAAATCCCTTCATTCAAAGCTCTTGGTGGGCAGCCCACAACCGCTCTTTCCTGGGCGGAGGTTCTTTTTATGACTATTATTTATTTGGGAATCGATCACTACAGTTTCTTCGCTCTATTCATGCCACAATTCCGATCTGTTAACACCGGAACCTCAATGACAAGTCAACACAAATCACACATTGTATTTGTATTTACGTTTACATGGGCGGGGGTGTGTGTGCTTGCGTGTGCTTGAATTATTTCTATGGATAATCCACAGTGCGAATGTTCACTATCGACCAGTGAGCTTTCTTCTGATTGCCTTAGCTTTGCATTCTTCCTCCATCTGTTCATCTCTTTGTACAAAATACCCAACATGCCGGTCCGACACTGCAGGCCGCCTGTCTCCGATCGCTGCAGCGGATGAAGATTTATGTCCGGGCAGGGGGGTGGGGGGGGGGGGCACTGTGCAGTGAACCTGCTCATCAGAGAATTAATGGCATATGAGTTTGAAGGTGGGGAATTGATTAATTAGACAAATGGTGATCAGTCAGCGGCTAATGCATATTGACATGGTGAAAGGTTCCGTAAACGTTTGATTAACGGCTTCACTTGTGTGCTGTATTTACGGTGGCGTGTGCTCAGGCAAGTGAACTGCTGATGTGCGGTTACTCACATGGGAGGGCTGGTCATGGTGGTGGTGGTGGTGGTGGGGGGGGGGGGGGGGGGGGGGTCGTGGAAACAGGATTGTGGTACCGGGGCAGGACTCCCCCAGGGTCCTTACGTTTTATTTTTTTTGAGCGCTCCTCCTTTCCTCTCCATTGTCTCGCCTAGTGGTGGTGTAAAAGCCACGCCATGGTTTTCTCAGCACTATTATCTTTTTACCTACTTTTCGACTCTTTAGTCATTCAGCCGGCGCTTGTATCTACAGCGACTTACTGGGGATTGTTTCAGATGGATGTTGTTAAGGAGAAGGTAGGGGTTAGGGTATCGTCCTTAAGGATGCCTACAGGTAAACTGTGGGCGTTGGGGATCGAACCCAAGGCCTTGGCATCGAACACCATGACCACTAATCCTGCCCCCATGATCTGAAGGATTTTAGCCTTCATTTTATTTTTAGACACTACGTCCAAAAATGTTTTGAGGAATTTAATTGGTTGTTGATAACTCATTCTGTTTGTGTCCAGACGGAATTGACCAAAGGGTGAAGCGAACCCACCACATAAAAGGAATAACTAATCAAAAGTGAAAACCCCTCCGGTTCTCCACTCCTATCAAAGTGGTCAAAACACACAGCCGAGGAACAAGGTACACAAACCGCTGCTAATGAGTCGAGTCTCACGAACCATCACTGTTCTTAAAGGTTTCATACTTAACGTTTGACTCAACATTGCATCAAATACATTACTGTGAAAATAATAGACATTCATCTTTTTCCACGCAGGGCACTGAGTTCCACCCCCCCCCCCCACGGCAGGTCCTTCATTCCACGCTGTTCAAAGTGAAACCCGAGCACTCAAAAGCACCACCACCCGGGCCTGCAGGCACCTGCTTAGCTCAAAGCTAAATGGGCTTTTATCGTCCCTCACAACTGCACAAAAGCACCATTAATAAATAAATACATCAGCCAAAGTGTTCCGCCAAAAAAAAAAATTAACAAAATATTGTTTTGTATTCACCAAGGTTTTGACTGAATCCGCACCTTCGGTCCTCCTAAAGCGAGCTTCAATTAATCGGTGGCTCCTTGCGGGGGCCTGGCCCGCGTCACGGCTTAACCCACGCAGCCACAGTGACCTAACAAGCTCCTCTCGCTCATTAGCATAATGTCTCTGCCAGTTCATTAGCGACGCTGCCGCCTGACTTGCTCTGCACACGCTCAGTACGCCCGACCACTTGCATGACATAAAACACGGTGCATTTAGGGAAAACGACTGCGCACCTCCGACCGTCACCCCCTCCCCCAGCTTTCATCCACCCGACAAGTTTTACAATGAGAACCTTCCACATCAGTCGTTGCTACTTCAAACGCTACTACTATAGACGTTACTACTATAAACGCATTGAGTCAAAGTGTCTCACAATGAATTCAGATGGAGGTAGTGATTATCAAGGTAGGGTTTAACTTAATAACGCCCAAACATGGCAAGCTGTCGACATGAGGGAATCGAACACGGAACCGTTCGGTGGCTGGCAACACACTATAGCGACGACCCTGTCCTGTCCCTGTCGTTGGTGTCATGTTTCGTTTCATGCAGGGACTCTGTGATTGTCGTTGCTATTCAGCGCACAACCGTCAGTCGTACATCGCCGTGGAAACCGTTTCAATCTCTGTATTGCTGGATTTCTTTGATGGAATGCAATTTCCCTTTTGACAGATATCATTTAAAGCCTGATTCAGGCAGAGATGTAAAAATAGACTCATAAATATATGCCAGACAGACATCAATCATATCCCATGGGTAAAACTCTTTCTAGGCATAATTCAAACATTTTAAACCAAAGCCAGGCTACAGAGTGGAAAGAAACACCACACTATATAGCCATTTAGCGTTTAATGGTCTTATAGTTTCATTCGGTTGACTTGAATTCCTACTAGTAAGAATAACATTTTTACTCATAAGATTTGAATTCTTACTAGTAAGAACAAAGTCTCAATGTCACAATGTGTAACCTTGACATATATGTTATCAATGGCTGGCTGGGGTATTCGTAATGGCAGTATTTTTCTTGTCAACCAAGGGAGAGGTACATGCTGGCCAGCATTTTTATGTAACGTTGCACTTCTGTTGCACAGGCTATCGACTGGCTATCGAAATGATCGCCAGTCAGAATGGGTAGAACACTGTTATTGACTATTTTGAATTCTGAAAGTCTCCC
This sequence comes from Micromesistius poutassou, assembly GCF_964030765.1. Lineage (NCBI taxonomy): Eukaryota > Metazoa > Chordata > Actinopteri > Gadiformes > Gadidae > Micromesistius > Micromesistius poutassou. The sequence goes on from NC_140278.1 coordinate 9,606,139, forward strand.
GCCTTTTTTCTCCCAGCATTTTTCACAAGGAAAATTTGTAATTCTTTCAGGTAACAATTACATTTTGTCTAATCATATATTATCAGATAATTAATGTTCAAATTATGAATAGTCAGAATAGCATTATTGATATATTCAAATTAATCAGTTTTCTGAATGGCATAATTCAGAAAATAATACTTAATTAATATAGCCACTTCTAGCCTTTATATGCACTTAGCAGTTGGCTATTTGAATATGAATACACAGTACTATTTGTAGTGGTAATATTATATTAATTAACTATTCTATTGCTAATATCTGAAATGGAAATAATGATTTATTCTGTTTATTCTTATATTCTTATTTATTCTAACATTTATAATTATATTTCTACTAGTAAGGATTTCATTCTTACTAGTAAAAATGTTATTCCTACAAGTAGGAATTAAAACATAGATATATTCAATTCTCACGAGAAGTGAATTATTACTAGCAAGAATTAAATTCTGCTGGGTGACGCACAAGACTATCAGAGTATTAAAACAGCCTTCCATAACACATCACACCATGAATCAAATAAGTGATGAAATGAACAAATGAATAACCTAATAAATAGCAAGAATCCAAAGAAAATTGGAGAATGCAAAACCAAAACGGAGAGGTTAGATCTCATCTCTCCTGAACGTTACCATCCACGGCTGCCTCTCCCCAATTCATATGCCAATCAAACCCTGTCTCCATGGAGACCTCCGTAAGTGGTGCTGTAGCGCCTGGGAAACAAGGCTGTCCTCGCCTGAAGGGTAAGAGAGGGCTAATAGGGCAAATGTGTTTAAGAGGAGGCTGGTGGAAAGCTGGTGGGGGCAGGCGAGAGATGGGATGGAGGCTTGTGAAATCCTAGATTACGCACAGATATGAGTCACGTTGGGAGAGCACCAGTCTTGTGGTTGTACAAAAGCAAAAATAAAATACAATAAAACGTCTGGTGTGATTAGAGAAACACTTTACACTATATCACTATATATGTTTCTATACACATTGGCCTGAATTCAGTATTATTTCAGTGCTTCAGTGCTTGGCGTTGTGGGCAGACGATTGGACTATGCTTGTCTCCGCCTCTCAGATGAGGCATCAGCTTAGCTTTCTCCATCTGCTTCTCTGTGTGCGTCAAACTATCTCCCTCCCTCCCTCCCTCCCTCCCTATCTTTCTCTCACTCTCATTCTCTCTCTCTCTCTCTCTCTCTCTCTCATTCTCTCTCTCCTTCCCTCCCTTTCCCATTGGTCCCCTTCTAATCACCCTCTTTCTCTCTATCTCTCTATCTCTCTCGCTCTCTCTTTCTCTCTCTCTCCCTCTCTCTCTCTCTCTCTCTCTCTCTCTCTCTCTCTCTCTCTCTCTCTCTCTCTCTCTCCCACTTTTTCTCTCTGTCTTTCTCTCACTCATGCTCTCTCTCTCTCTATTGGTCCCCTTCTAATCACCCTCTTTCTCTCTCTCTCTCTCTCTCTCTCTCTCTCTCTCTCTCTCTCTCTCTCTCTCTCTCTCTCTCTCTGGCTGTCACACTTGGATCTGGCTCCCTTATTGTCCACATGCTGGGGAAAGAATTTGGCTGTGAGGCGCGGCGGGAATATAGTCCGACAGCTGGCCAGGCAAGTGTAGTCGCTGGCGCTCCTGGCGTCACCCACGATGGAGAGGCCATCAACTCTGATGCCACCATGTTCGCCCACAAGCCTGACCCAGTGTTCTCTTACGCCTGGTGGGGTTTGACTGGAGTCATGGAAGGAAAAACTAGGCTGAGCTAAGCTAACAAAGCCATACATTGCTTTTTTGTTATGTTCTGCCCAGAAACTGGCACTCTGTTCTGTACCGCATTTCTGTGCTTGATTCTCTTTTTTGATAGTAACACTTGATAATAACACTTGATAATAACATCCAGACAAGCCAAGTCATTTATAAGCCTTTGGTTAATGATGAACTAATCATCAACAAAGCGTTGACAAACGAATGTAGGTGATTAATACGTGCTATGGATAGATCTGCCTACCAGTTTATCCACTATACCAACTGGTAAACTGATGTACCCATAATACATCTGGGTGGACATTCCCTCTTGTGATGTCACTAGAGGGTCTATTTTGACATGGCTTGACATTACTGATCAACTTCACACCTGGTGGCTAAAACCCTGGTCCATTAACAAAGCACTTATTGATCATCTAAATAAATGTTTTGAATTGTATTGATGCTTGCAGTGGTATGCAACAGAGATGCACACACGCTATAAGAGATGTGTATGTGACAGGAAGTAGGAATTACACACCCACACACACACACACACACACACACACACACACACACACACACACACTGAACACACACTGAACATGATTTAAACCAGGAATTTAAGTAATTGGTCAAGGTCAAGTGTGATGTCACGGGCAGAGTAGACAGGAAAAGAGTTAGTGTTAGTGAGTCAGTTAGTGAGTCAGCTCGCGTTGGAAACAGAACTGGAATAACGATGATAATTCATCACGCACCACTACCTTCCACCTGCCCTTTGAGCACCAAAAATACTCTCTCCGCAACCTAGTTCATTCCTGTGATCATACATCGTTTTTGCATTCGGTTGACCCAAGTCTCCCCACGTCTTTATTACGAATGCAAAATGCCCCACAGTTGCTCCTTCTGCCTCCTTTCTCCTCTTCTTCAGTATGATCACCAGGAAGCGGCAGGCCTGTGTGAGGCTTATGGGGGTTATGGCTTAGTGACAGCCAGTGCCTACAGGCCATCATTAGACGCCTTACCCATGGTGCTGCTGTCCCAGCTGGGTGCACAAGTGGCTCGGAAGGGTCTGCACAGGGCCGGCTCTAGCCACTTCGGTGCCCTCGGGGAGATTAGGATTTGATGCCCCCACACACACACACACACACACACACACACACACACACACACACCCCCCCCCCCCCCACACACACACACACACATACACACACACACACACACACACACACACACACACACACACACACACACACACACACACCAGAACCATCGCCAACACCACATTACCCCATTAGTACTGCCTCATCACCACCCACTCATCTACAGTACAAAGATGTACAACATCAGACTCCACAATGGTTTCAAAAAAGAAAAAGATATTTCGTTTTACATTTAGGGCATTTAGCAGACGCTTCAGTCCAAAGCAACTTACCAATCGTATACACATTTACACACCGATGGCGGTGTCAACCATGCAAGGCAACAGCCAGCTCGTCCGGAGCAGTTAGGGTTAGGTGTCTTACTCAGGGATACCTCGACGCTGGGAGAACCTTCCGGGTACAAGTCGACAAGTCTGGTTTGTTAGCTACTGCCCAGTGTGTGAATTATACCACAGCAGGGTCGGGGGGGGGGGGGGGGGGGGGGGGGGGGGGGTGGGCAAAGGTACTGCACTCGTCATATGCCTGAATTAATGACTAACTCTGTATAAATGCTGGTCGTTGCATTAATAGCCTACTACAACAGAACAGACATAGGCCAATTATCAAGAGAAAATTTGTTGCACATGGGTGATGCCATTTATCTATATATATACAATATTTACATTAAACGCCCCGATGGATCAGGTTCATTTAATTTCAACAGATTTCCAGAGCATTTATGGTCTATGCAAACTTCAATCCACATGATAAAAAATAATCCATGGACCACCAAAGTAACCTTTGACTGTTGAATTAAATCAACTTCAAGTTACCCGACTCAAAAACTTACATTGTTTCACATGGACTGTAGCCTATCTTAGGGCTGTACACAGTGCCGGACACACGCAATAAGAGCAGCCAACCTATAGCCGACAGCCTATCCATGAACAATATGCCATTATTATTAATAAAACAGCTATAACACAACACAACCCTCTCACTGCCTGGAGAGATGCAACGCCACATACACTACAGGCGCTTAAGTGACAGTCTTATAGCATATACCTAAACAAGCTTGTGTGAGTGGGTAGTGGGGCTGCAGGCAGCGCCCCCACGCTTCCCCATGCTTCTAGCGCAGTAATGACAAGCATTAGGCTACGTTTTTTCAAGAATCATAAACTCAAAATATAATTTTATTTCACTTATTTTACACCTTTGAGAAAAAACATGCCCAAAATAGCATTTATTTTATCAATATTTTAGAGCTCCCCCAAAATTTCACAAACCTTGTTTCCAGGGGAGCTCATGTCACTACTAGGGGAACTATAGCTCGCCCTGCTCTCCCTTAATTTGCCCACTGCCACTCCAGTATTAAAGTATTCATAATATCATTTAAGATTGATTAATTATTTATTATTGTATTTATTTAGCCTGTCTGTGATGCGCATCAAACCGTAACTCATTCCTGAATTTTCCTTAATGCAAAGCAAAAATTGAGGAGCAAGATATGTCTGACATTTTTCCATTGAGGCCTGTATGGCCCGGCTCTGAAGCCCCTCTCCTAGGTCAGGGGCGGCAGAGAGGGCGTCTCATGACGTCACAGGGTTAGTGAGCATCAGACCAGAGCAAATGTTAAAATGCTAAAAACAATATATATGATTTATTAGTTTTATCAACTAGAAACACATATTTTGTCATAATCTTTAACCCTTGCTTGGTTTCAAAGAAACATTTCCCCCAATAATAAATATATAAATATAAATATTTTCACAGATTTCCTTTTTTTTTTTTTTCTTTGCTCATTATCTGTTCGCGGAGGGAAAAAGCCCCATCAGATTCAGTTGACTGTTTAAGACTATTAGTTCTTCTGACAGTAGGCCTTTGTCATGGGACAGTGGGTCCTGCTAGTTAAGCAGTACGGCAGAGCTCTGCTTATAGCACAGTCTTAGGTCGAGTCAAGGCCTGCGCATGCACAGTGGTTGGCCTGACAGGAGCAGACCTGCCTTTAATTGGCCAAAGCCTTCCGTAACCCTTTTGATCTCTGGGCCGGTTCTGTGTGGGCTGAGATCTGAGGGAAGGGAGGATGAGGATGAGAGAGGGCCTTCCCCCCACACCATATATCTTCAACCACAGAACACTTCTGCTGGAGCAGTGTCATCTCTACCGATGGAGGTCAGCCACAATGAAATCAACGTATAATGAAGGTTTCTGCAAGAATAAATTGTCGGATATATATATATATATATATATATATTTTTTTTTATTTCCCAGCATAGGACACAATATATTCCATTGCTGATATGTTTAGTATGGTAAAATGGAGTGTACACTTCCTGGCTCACTTATCCATCTCTTTTAGTGTGCAACATAATTTCCTTTTCTTACTCTTGGCAGATCATCTCATTAAACACGCTTGATTTGCTTTAGGAGAATACTCTGATTTGGAGTCTGCAAAGTCAATTGCCTGCTTTAACAATAATGGGGCC
>NC_140278.1:9616519-9631975 GCF_964030765.1 Micromesistius poutassou
ATTTAAATAGCAAGCTATCCTTCTCTCTGAGGTAAAGATAATGTTATACCAAGTTGTCCCAACGATGCAGTTCTGCCGTTTTGTTGCTACCCTGAAAAGGGCTGTTAAATACACAGCCTGGCGATGAAACTCTCTGTAATGGACTCTGTGTTGATGCTGTAGGTGGTTCTCACTGTTTATTGTGTTATTTTTTTTTGCCTACTGTTAGAAACATAGGAAGCCCTTTAGGTTTTATTTTATTTTCTTGGCTTACAGAGCAGTTATACAGCGATCCGCGCTTAGTGTTCGGCATGATTGGATTTTCTGCTCCTGTCAATAGCTTTGATTTAGACACTTGTCACAACATTTTTCAGTCCTGACAAGTCAACTACAGGCCGACTGGTGGCCAGGACAACTGTACATGCACACATTGTAACACTGTGCTGATACTACTTGTAGTTACTTTATTAGAGACATCACATTTCAAGTGCAAAAACAAATGTGACACTATACATTTCTTTAATGAGATGTGTAATAAACAAAATTAACTATCACATTTCAACACAATTCAACTCCTTAAATACAAATCTCCATGTATGAATTTCATTATTTAACTTACGATTAACTATGATTAACTTATTAAGCCATGATATCAAACATAAATATTTGTGCACTCACTATGTATTATCCCTCATGTGAATTTAACCATTTCCTAATGCATTTGTGAATCCCCATCGCAGCCTGTCAACAGACCTTCATCCCATTACAGAAGAAAAGCCATTCACCATGAGTGTAAATAATGCCTCCATATATCAACACCAGGCCGCCGTTAGCATCTACCTGTGCCGGCTTTGTCATTGACCAGTGTCCCCATCATGTTGGCTTGAACCCCTGCATACCCTATAGAGCCTCACCGAGGCACATATTAGCTTGTAGTCTTTCTCCTTGCAAGTTGTCTCTATCACACTTATGTCAGCCAGCACGTCATCTACAGGAGTCATTTCCTGGGGGCTGGTGGGTGGTGGGGGGAGATGGCCGGGGACATACTGTGATGGGATATAAAGAGACACACATTGTCATTACAAATGAAAGCCAGCCATGGTAATGATTTGCTGTTACACAGTCAATTTCCTCCCCTATTGAGGCACACTGTTATGAAACCATTCAACGGCAGCAGTGTCGCATTGCTGTCATTCTTCTGTGTATTTCTTTTATATCCTTAGATTTTCGTTTCGTTTTATTTGTATCTCCTATTTTTTCCCTTTTTTTTCTACCCGACACAGAAATTGTGTTTTAGGTTAACAGAGCTTTCCTTATTTGAAAGGGGGAGGTCACTGGAGGCAGTTCTGAGTGGAAAAGTGGTTGCCATGGGAAAGATTTCGGAGAAAACATTAGATTTTCTGTGAGAGAATAAGACTAAAACCCATCTGGATCTCAGCCTCCGGCAGAGTAGCTGAAATAAACAGGAGCCTGCAGGCAGGCCGGTGCCTACCCTTCTCCCGTCTGTTTCTTTATTTGTCTTCAGTTTAAGGTTCCACTCAAGGTTGGAGAATGCATGAAAGCAAGGAAGGAAGCAAATATGTTTACCCGTGTCAAAAATAAATAAAACAGGATATACGGTAGGCTGAAAATACATCTCAAAGACCGTTGAGCATGATGGCCGTCTTACTCTGAATAACAACCCATGGCTGTGGCTTGTGGTAGTGGTCCTAGGGGCTATGGTGGCAGTGGTCCTAGGGGCTGGTAGCGGGAGGAACTACGGTGCTGGTGGTGGGAAAGGCTGGTTGTCGTTGTTGGAGGGGCTGATGGTTGTTGTGGGATGGACTAAGGTGCTAGTGGTGGGAGGGGCTGGTGGGAGTGGAGAGGCATGTCATACTTCATCTACCCTGCGGATGTGACAATCCCAGAAGGCAGTTGGTTACACACTAAGCTCTTTTAATTGTCGGCCTCAGAAGCGATTGCAGGTGCCCTCTCTTTCACCTTCAGTCTCACCTTGTACTCCCCAGAGTCCCAGTGACACTTGTTACCTAGTCTCGGATCCAGCAGTCCTACTGTGTTATAGCAGACCTTCTGGGGGAAGACTTCACAGAGCCTGGGCCACTAACAAACAACTGAATTGGAGGGGCGGAGTTACGCCTTGTTTCCTGTTTCGTCATGGAGATGTTCTACTTAAATTAAATGTATTCCCACGGGTGGATGAGGCATTCAGGGGGGGACTTCAATAAGTATATTTTCAGTTTGTGTTTGCCAATTACATACTTACAGAGCCCCGCCTCCAACAGCACGATTGGAGGAAACAAATATGAAGGGAACACTTTGGAATTGAATTGAATCTGAAGTCTGATTCAGGAGATTACTTGTTCCTACAAGCCGGGGGGGGTGGGGGGGCAACACACGATCTATGTCCGCAGTCCAGCCCACCTTTTATGATTAGTTTAGCCCTGCAAAGCCACTTTGTTATAGAGTGCTCAGATATCGATACTGTTCCCCTGTGCTGGGGGGTTGTTGCTGAGCAGGAAAACCGCTAGGCTAGAGAAAACAAAGGCAATAACCAGTCTGTTGGGAGAATACATTGTTCACATGGACACACACACATACACACACGCACATGCACACATGTCTGCACATACATGGACATGCACAGCCATGCACACACACACACACACACACACGCACACGCACACGCACACACACACACACACACACACACACACACACACACGCATGCACACAACAGACACGCAACCACACACGGTGTATCGCCTACAGATGCATAGCAATTAATCATTCGTCGTGCAACCGCAACAAAACCCTACAGAACTCGGCGACAATCAAACAGATGTTTCTGGATCGTGATCCGGCCCCCCCCCCCCCCCCCCCACTATTCTCAGTAGTGGGGAGGGTACGAGATAGATTCTGTTGGGTTTAAAAGTAAAACGGAGAACGTGAGAGAGAGAAACAGAAAACTAAACACAGAATAGCATAAGGTTGTTTTTTTAGTGGGGGTGTGCTACTACCACCACGGCTGTCTGGGAAGAAGCGGAATGAGGACAAGCAGACTCAAGGTGAGGCAGAGGGTGAGGTAGGGGTGATGGCGGCGGAGGGGAGGCGGGGGGGGCGGGGTGGGGGGGGGGGGGGGGGAGGTGGTGGGGGGTGAGTTCAGCCCTCACAGCGGAGTGAACGGGGGGGCCGAGGTGTGTGAGACCTTTGGGAGTCGTGTTGCTTTAATCAGAGAGTCTGGAGCAGCAGCCCCACCAGCGCCAGAACAGAAGTGATGACAGACCCTGGAGGTTTTCCACGGCATCACATCCCATTACAAGCCGTTCCCCAAACAATGCAGGCGCCCGAACGACCGGGGCCTGAAATAACAGATAACCCTGCCAGATCACATCATCATTTGACTGGCTGCGGTCTTAATCTGCCTCAGCCTCTCGCGCTAATGAAGCTAATGGAGGGAATAAGCGACATGTTCTTTCTTCTCCCCCTCACTGTCACGTCAGCCGTCCGCCTAATGGCCCTGCTGCTGATCTCATGTGTGTGGAGAGATCGCATCCCATTCAGGAGATACGTGTGTGTGTGTGTGTGTCTGCATGTATGGGTGCTTGGCTTGTTTTTATATTATTTTATATATTATTTTTGTTAGCATTCAAATAGGAGAAGGGGGCATATAAATTAGCATATGTGGCTAACGAAAAGGTTGTTCATGAATACTGCATTTAGGTCACTTCACTTTTCTTTTCCTTCTCGACTCGCTATTGTGCAGGACTGGTCGTATTTCCTGTGTAGCGAGCCAGCCATGGCGATGGGACAGTCTGTTGTGTGTTGTGTGTGTGTGTGCACAGCTGATGCATGAGGTAAGGGCTGTCCCCTGGGGCCTAGTTCTCACTGAGACTGGTTCCCGTATCGATCAGGCAGTCACTTTGTTCCTCTTGATCGATACTTTTGGGCAGGGTGGACGTCAGACACGATTAAGCGGCCTATAAAAGGCTGAGGAAATGGACTGCGTCTACATTCTCCCCATTACCTAAATTCCCACCGCACACGTCCTCCCACGTCCTTCTCCAGCCTATCTCACCTGATACGGTTTGTAATCACCGGCCACACCGGCTGCTTTATTTGATACTCCCACCATACTTTACAGCAACGATCCGTTGTGCCGGAGCCCAGCCTGCTTGCGCCATCGTCAGAAGCTCAACCCGTGGGAGAAGGGAGAACACTGTTTTGTGTGTGTGTGTGTGTGTGTGTGTTGCCACCAGAGCTGATTGTTTATGTGCGCGTGCAACATCAACATGACACATTACACCACCGAACCTGGGCGTTGGCAGGACGCCCCTACTACGATTGCTGTCACCCCGTTGTGCTGGCGAACGCAAACAAGAGACAGGGAGGGAGGACTGGGCCCGCAGGGAAACACTGCACTGGGGGGCCGGGGGCGTTCCCAGCCGTGACGCATCACCGCCGGGCCGCGACGCACGGCGCGTCGTCAGGGCTTGACCTCGGCCGCGAACGTATGAACTCTCCGTCGTAGGAACTGAGGATGAGGATTGAGCGATCCTGTTGTTGTTGTTGTTGTTGTTGTTGTGGTTAGCAAACAGGGGAGCCGGGATTATCATCGGGATACTCAGACGGCTGGCCTGATTCAAACGCCGTTCAGCCCCAGAAAACGCGACTCAGTGGTCTCAGTCTCCACCTCGCTCGGCTGCTGCCCGCGTCACACCCACCGCGCCGTCTCTTTGAGGTGTTTATGTTTCAATCAAAGGAGCTACAGCAGCGTGACCGTGGGCCCTTCTGCATGGCCAACCCCTCCGGATCCCCCGCCGCGTGACGCCACCTGAGTATCGGCAGCCATTTGATTTCTTGTTTCAAGAACGAGGTGTTCAGTGTATTATTCCCCGTCATCCGCCAGTCCTGTGACATCTCTGAAAAACATTTCTTGAATCAAAACGAGACAGTCAGGAGATGACACACTAACTTGGTATCGGATAAAGCTATTTTTTACCACTTTGTTACCATGGCAATGCTGATGAACGAGGCCAACAGGATGCAATGTTGCCAGCGCGTCAGGGTACTTTGTTTTTTTTAACAATCCATAAAAAATGTTGAGTTGGGGAGATTTAATTAATCACTTTCCGTTTGCTCATGGAGAGCAGAGAGGTAGAAAACGAGGTGGAGAAAAGACAGGGCTACTCCTATTGTCGGCTGGCACCTGGGAAAAAGCAGCTTTTCAAGCGTTTAGCTTTAATTTCATTCAGCGGTGACATAATTGATTTTAATGAGATGTTTATGGAGAGAAGTGGCGGCGACGCTGAATCACTCGCGAGACCCCATCCCCGATGTGCACTTCTGTCGCGCGCACTGAATGAGAGAAGATGGAGAGTCAAACACGCCTGTGTCTGTGCAGCTGCCTACAGCGCTCACCAACATAACACCATCCCCCCCCCCCCCCCCCCCACCCACACCCACACCCACCCATCAGACACCCTCCGGCATTCTCCTGCAGTCACGACCAGCAGTTCCCTGCCATCTCGCTCCCTAGCTCCTTGCTCCCTTGCTCCTCTCTCCCTAGCCAGCTACCGCCAGGAGGAAAAATAAATATTTGCCTGGCTGCTTGGAATCACAAATGCCTTCTTCTTTTTTGCCTTATCCATTCCAGTTTTCTTTTCTCGGGCAGTGTGGTGTGTTGGGCGGACCTGATTGCTGCTGCGTGTTTGAAAATCAGCTGTGTGTCTCCTCAGTGGGGAACTGCGTCGCAATGGGCAGCGTCGCTTCTCATAAACCATTACAGCCCTCACAGCAGCTCACCGTATCACCCGACGAGAATTGAATGGCAGAGTGTTACATTGTTATTATGAGCACTCGCGTGACTAGCGGCCGGCGGCGGCTGCGAGGCATGCTAGCCGGCCGCCGTGTAGCTGACAATCACATGTCACTCGGAGCCCCTCCCCTGTTCCAGCTGCCAGGCTCCCTTCTCTTCCCCTCCCCGCCCAAGCCTTCTCCTTCCTTTCCCTCCCTTCTCCTACTCATCCCTCCCACCTCCTTCCCCTTTCCTTCTTCTTCCCCTTCCTTCCACCTCCTTACCCTTCCTTCCTCTTCCCATGCCTAACCTTTCCGTTCACTGCCCATCCCTTCCTCTTCCCCGTCCTCCTACTCCTCCCCCTCTTCAACTTCCTACCCCTTCCTTCCCCTTCCTTCCTGTTCCATCCCCTTCCTTCTTGCCCCACCCCCATGTCAGTCCAACGCATGTCCTCCAGGTGACACCCATACTGCAAAGAATTATGGGCCGGCGAACCCCATTGTTATCTTTCTTAGTACATTATTTGACTATTGTTTCTAGTGAGTAGTTTCCTGGTGAAGGTCCTTCCTTTACCAGGGAGGACGATGGCCTCTAGATATTATTTGTTTATTATTCAAAACAGCAAAACATACAATTGTATAAATTATCTTTGCAATCAGGCAACAACATTGACACCCACACACACATACAGGCACACAGCCTGAACATATGAGCAGACTTCGGGCTGACACACACACACACACACACACACACACACACACACACACACACACACACACACACACACACACACACACACATCTCCTTGAGGAGCTCCAGCATCCAGGCACCAATCATGCCTTGAATAGGAGAAAATGGCAGGTTTGGGAGGGATTCATTCTGCTGGACAGCAATTTTCTGACTCACCCTAGGGCCGTGATATCCATACAACAAATGTGGAGAGCTGTTGTGATTGCTTTTCAATCAAGCGGGACAAACACTAATTTGATTTCTTTCCTTTTTTTGGGAAGGGATTGTGGAATTAGGGGTGTCTTTGGTGGAGTGTGGCTGACTGGCACCTCTCTGATAGCCTTGGCGATAGCCACCGCGCGCCGTCTTGGCTCACTGTCTTCCTTCCGTCAAGGCTTTATGAGAGAGAGAGAGAGAGAGAGAGAGAGAGAGAGAGAGAGAGAGAGAGAGAGAGAGAGAGAGAGAGAGAGACACAGAGAGACAGACACAGAGAGACAGAGAGACAGAGAGACAGAGAGAGCCGGTGGGGGGAGAGGTGTAGCAGAGGAGTAAGCAGTGAGCAAGCACTTTGTGCCTCACACGTTCGGAACCTCAGCACCGTCTGAGCGTGTCAAGCTTGAAGAGCTCCTCTGATTATTTTGTTATTGTTTGTCTAATGTCCTGCCACGCTATTTAACTATGACCATTTCACATCCCGCCATTGTGGTGGAAAATACAACGCTTTAAACATCGACATCCGTAGCATCTCTCGGTGGACATCGGGTCGACTCTTTCAAGTTTCCCATTCACCGCGTTCCTCTCTCGCATGCTCCTTCGCCTGCGGCAGGTGGACCCCGGATCCCCCGTGGGATTTCACGGTGCAGATTCAAACGAAACGCCCCGTCCCGCGCGCACGTCGATCCTCTTTTGATCCGAGTCCGCGATTCATGTGTCAAAGCGCGGGGGGCCGGTGGGGGCCGATGGCCCGGGAGCGGATGAATCACCTCACGCGTCCTGACCCTTTACTCATTCACATGATGTGTTGTTCTCCCTCCCCTGGACGCGTGTGTGTGCGCAGACGGACGCGGCGCTCATGTACGATGCAGTGCACGTGGTGGCCGTGGCCGTGCAACAGTCTCAGCAGATCACCGTCAGCTCCCTGCAGTGTAACCGCCACAAGCCCTGGCGCTTCGGGAACCGCTTCATGGCTCTCATCAAAGAGGTAGAGGATCCCAACGCACGCACGCACATACCCGTAAACACATGCAGACGCATACACACAGACACATGGACATGCACGCACACACACACACACATACACACAGACGCATGTACACAGGCACATATGCATGCACGCACACACACACACATACACACGGACACATACAGACACATACACGCAGATACATATACATGCACGCACACACACACACACACACATACACACAGACACATACAGACACATACACGCAGATACATATACATGCACGCACACACACATATACACACATACCTCACACACAGACACATATGCACACAGAAACGTATACATTCACACACAGATACAAACACACACACAGACACACAAAGACACAGACATATACAGACAAACACACACACATACATATACATGGCCACACACACACACACACAAACACAATCACACAATGCATGGTTGGGGAGAGAAACAACACGTAGACAGACACATGTGCACACACATACACACATATATGAAAACAGATGCAAAAATGATAATGAAATTGAGCAGCATTTCCTAGGCAATTATAGAAAATGTGAAATACATCCATATACTTGAATCAAAATACAATGCATGGGCACTGAAATATGAATCTTTCTTTTTTCCTTCGGCTTGCAACTTTTCCACGATAAGGAGGTAGGATAGCAACTCACCTGACATCTATTGAAATTGTACATTCCATTCGTGACAGAGAGAGAGAGAGAGAGAGAGAGAGAGAGAGAGAGAGAGAGAGAGCTGGACATTATTTGATGGCTTTGGAATCATTATTCCATGGCGTGCTTTCTATCAGTGAAACCGGGCCAGCTGTTCCAAAGCCCTGCCGTGGGTATAAGAGGGCGAATTCGGTCACCCTTTCACCTTGCAGGGTCCCCAGGCCCACTGACACACACACAGGGGGCTAAAAGAGAAGGGGGCTGAGGTTGTAGAGAAAAAAAAAAAAGGGGTTGGCGGCCATTGCAGTTGATTACATTTCAGAAGGAACGTTTATAAAAAAGGAACATAATTGCATGGCATTCAAATCGCCAGCTCTTCCTCCTCTCCACTCTCTGTCTGTTTATCTGTCAATGTTCTTGCTTTTTATATCTTTCCCTGTCTCGGTTTATCTCTGTCTTGTTCTGTCCGTCTCTCTCTCTCCCTCTCTCTCTCTCTCTCTCTCTCTCTCTCTCTCTCTCTCTCTCTCTCTCTTTGTGTCTCTTATGCCCATGTCCTTTCTGTGAGGCCACACCCTGGGTCCTAGAGCCCTCCAGTTCATGTCATTGTAGGAGCCAGATAGTTCTACAAAAATAAAGTCTGCTGTTTGCATTAGCTTGACCCTCTGCTGTGCTGGGGGCCGGGTGTTCAAACTACTGCCTGTGCCCACTGAGGATGAAGGGGTACACAGGCTTACAGGCTTATAGTTGTAATGCCGCCTTGTGCTACATGGTTCTAGACCATGAGTAGGGCAGAGAACTGCCCACAACAAACAAAAATGTAGCATTCAAAGTCCCCAGTATAATCAGAACCCATAAACATGCAGCATTTATTAAAACTAGCTCTACACTTTATTTGTGTATGGCAATCATACAATTTCAAGTATCAAAACCATCAGTTAAGGCCATATTAGATGCCTGCCTGATATAGCCGACAAGAGGTATGCTGTCTGTCTGTACACCGGTGCACGCTTTAATAGTCCTGCATCTGTAATTCGCAGAGCGTAGTCTGCACAAATTCACAGACAGTCACCAAAAGTCATCATCATCTGGTGAACACATACTGTAGCAGGAAAGACAATCAAGACGTTCATCACTACACTACGTAACCCGTATCCCAGCATCCGTTATTCTGTGGACTAGTTCACAGCCCAACATCACTGCCAACCTTCCCAGTTTTGTGAATCCCATGATGGGATGGATGGGGACTGTATCCAGTCAATGAGATCAGAGCTGAAGGACCAGACTGAGGCCTCCTGTCAGTGCGAGTGATGAATAATGCCCAGGCTTGTGACTCCCACATCTTCTAAAGATAGAATCACCAGCCCACAGCACACCCTGGGTAACGAGGGAAAGATTTGCCGTGTCTGGGAAAAAAAAAGGCTTTTACTGCTCTCAGCCACTTTCATGGTGAATTGTTCCCTATCAAAAGCCTCTTCGTGGCCATACACGTCAAATAATTGCCCTCTCCTTTCCACCAACAAAGCCTTCCTAGCCTCTGTAAAGCTAGCCTATGTAGTTACCTTTAGACTTGGAGGAAGTGCTAATATGTGTCTGTCTGCGTTTGTGTGTGTGTGTGTGTGTGTTTCTGCCTGTGTGTATGACAAATGTGAAATTGTCTAGAGGATTTGTTGTTCACTTCAACCTTGCTTTCAGAATGACATTTAAGCTTTTCAATGGGCAATCTTCTCACTGTGTGCGTCTCTCTCTCTCTCTCTCTCTCTCTCTCTCTCTCTCTCTCTATCCAGGCCCATTGGGATGGCCTGACTGGAAGGATCACTTTCAACAGGACCAATGGCTTAAGGACAGACTTTGACCTGGATGTCATCAGTCTCAAAGAGGAAGGACTAGAGAAGGTTGTTCGCACTCATGCCTGCCACCTACGTATGTGTGTGTGTGTGTGTGTGTGCATGCGAGTGTATGTGTGACTGCGGCTCAGTATATATCCTTTCATGCTGGCCTCTGTTTGTCTCTTGGCACCTCTCATATTTGTGCCGGAGCACATGCTGTAACGTCAGTGCCTCCGGGCACGCAGATCATGAATATTGTGTACATTATGCATCCTTTGCCTCAAAATGAGATTTCCCCAGCGTTTAGGAGTCACTTAAGATTCGTTTGAGCTGGCGAATCCTGCTTAACACCACAGGTTCTGCGGGCACTCCTACAAGGAGTGGCGCCTACCCCCCACCACCCCCCCCCCCCCCCCCCCCCCCGCACCACCACACCCCCCGCCCACCTGTGTGAGCCGCTCAGATCCAGACCCCCTCTCTCCCCTTGCGCTACTTTGTGCATCCGCACCTCCATGAATAATTTTCGCCTATTAATAAAAAACCCTTCAGAAGCCCTCCAGCCTCATGAAGGCTGAATTAAAGAGTTGATTTGCAATTACAAAACCCGTCTTGGGGCACGCAGAGGAGAGGAGCACGCCCCCTTCCCCCCCCCCTTTCCTCCCTCAACCCCCCTCTCAGACTCAAACACACACACACACACACACATACACACACTCGCCTCCCTGGTCCCGAATGCTGGAGGAGCTGTTATGTCCAGCAGCGGTGGTGGGGGAGTCTAGGGTGGAGTGTTGGGGGGGGGGGGGTCTAGGGTGGAGTGTTGGGGGAGTCTAGGATGAGGTGGTGGGAGGGGCTAGGGTGAAGTGGTGGGGGAATCTAGTATATGGTGGTGGGGGAGGCTAGGGTGGAGTGGTGGGGGAGTCTAGGGGGGGTGGGGGTGGGTGAGTACAGAGGAAAGGGATATCTATTATCCCCACAGGGGGCGGTTCATGTTGCAGCCGGCGGTACAGAAAAGTGTGGTGGTGGTGGAGGATGTGGTGGTGGCGCTTTGAGGTCGGAGCTTTGGGGGCCGGGCCTGTGGTTGAAGGGTGGGGTGGGTGAGGTGTGGGTTTTTATTATAGGGGGCTTAGGAGAGACATGGCTTAGGAGGACAACATGTTGAGATGCGGTCCTCATCCTCTCTTCTTAGAACACTCCCACCATGCCGCCCTCCCAGCATGGAAGTGTACAAAAGCACCCGCACCAACCCACACACACACACACACACACACACACACACACACACACACACACACACACCAACCAGACACGTACATCACTCATGATACCACCACGGATGCCAACACCTACACATAAACACACACGCAGGCACGCATGCATGCACACACACACACAGACAAACAATCACACTCAATCACGCACACGCACACTCAACCACACAAACCCACACATACCCACAACCACACACACACACACACACACACACACAGGGAGCTCAATCAGCCTATCGGGCCATCTGTAATGCTGACCGGCAGGCTTTCCTATCGGCAAGGAAAAACGGATGTGCAGTAAGCTTAGTGGAAGCAGGGGGGTTGGGAGGCTAGTTGGGGGGGCGAGGGTGGGAGGGTGGTCTTCCACCCTAGATCATCTCTTATATTTTCTCCCCTGCAGTACTTTCAGTATGAGCAAGCAAGTGGAACGCCTTGACAGTGTTCAGAGTTCACAGAGCTGTCAGCTGTGTCCTACAGGCGCTGCTGTTCTCTGCATGCATCCAGGATAAGGAATGGTGTGTGTGTGTGTGTGTGTGTGTGTGTGTGTGTGTGTGTGTGTGTGTGTGTGTGTGTGTGTGTGTGTGTGGGCGCGTGCCTGTGTATGGGTGTGTGTGTATGCGTGCGTTTGTGTGTGTGTATCTTGGAATTTGTTTAATCTTTGTAATCCCACTCTGCAGATCAATTCAGATCAAATATTGGTTGTATGTATGGAGGGGGCAAAACAAATCCTGATTGATTGCTGACTGTTGCCTGATGGTTCGTCCCCAGATTGGGACGTGGGATCCTCCAAGTGGCCTGAACATGACCGACAACCAGAAGGGCAAGACAACCAACGTCTCAGACTCACTGGCCAACCGCTCCCTGGTCGTCTCCACCCTGCTGGTGAACTTTTCTCCTTTTTTCTCCCAGCTAGAATCTCATTTAGCATTCAGAGGGAACGGCCTCCAGTCGAAGCTGAAATTGCCAATTCGTATCTGTGTGGGTGCAATTACAGAGGGCTAAGCACGGGTTGTCCTGGCCTTTTAATTGATTATCTCAGGAGGTGTGTTCACTTTAAGCTTTTCCTCTCTGAAAAATCCTCCAGAACCCCACCTTAGAAGTCTTGCCATGGTAGACAGGTTTCCTACGTGTCTGTGACCAGCCCCACTGGCTCCCCAGCGCGGGCTGCTCTCGACGCCGGCTCCCTCGGCCTGCTCAAGCCTGAACAACTGATTGGTTAAAAGTTCTGTACACGACTGATTGCAGTGCTGCCAGACTTTCCACTTTGATTTCCCAAAAGCCGCTATTGAGTGAATAATTGTGGGTTTAGGCCAACAGTCTACCGGAGGATACTGTGCTAGGGGTGTCGATGTTCCAGCTTTGCTGAAGTACCTTTCAATTTTTTACAAACAAACCATTGTTCACCCAAAAACCTACACACACAGTCAAACCCAAATGTGTGCTCTTGTGTGTGTTTGTGAATGTTTGTTAATGCGTGTGTGTGAGTGTGTGTGTGTCTGCGTGTATGTCCCTGTGTACGTCCTTTTATACGTGAGACCACATATCCACTCAGCTCCTGATCTGTGTTTTCATGTTTGCAACAAAAAGGATTCCAAAAATTCTGGACTGAAGAGGATCTTTTTGAAAGCCATCCCCTGTTGTGTAATTAAGACCAGAGCATGTGAGCAAGAGAGAGAGAGAGAGAGAGAGAGAGAGAGGGAGAGGGAGAGGGAGAGGGAGAGAGAGGGAGCGACAGAGACGATAAATAATATCAATTAAAGTGTGGGTAGTTATTATTTCTGTGAGCAGGCCTCCCATCCTTCCAGCACGCCGGGAAGGGATTGGATTGCTGTTATTAGTTAAGACTCTGCTTCAGCTGTAATTGCCATATCGGGATTGAGTCTGTGGGAGATATTTGATGGCCGTGGGAGAGAGAGAATGAGAGAGAGAGACAGAGAGAGACAGAGCGAGGGACTGAGAGAAAGAGGGACTAGAGAGAGAGTGAAATACAGAGAGAGAGAGAGAGAGAGAGAGAGAGAGAGAGAGAGAGAGAGAGAGACAGAGAGAGAGAGACACACATAGAGAGAGATAGAGGGATAGAGAAGGAGGGGGGTACTAACAGTAATTGGGTTTTGTTATATTTGACTGATGCAGACTTTCATCCATTTTCACGTAATTTTCGGTGGATTATGTTTATCCATAAAACATGATGTAATTACCTCCAAGATCTCGGCCTTATCAACAGTTTATCTACCCGAGGAATCACTCATTTAGTTTTTATGCGAGACGTAAACTCCCTTTGAGAGGCATTGCGGCAATCTTTGAAGTCTCAGGATGAAATGGATTGTGCCACGCTCTTTTTTTTCGCTTACTTTTTTTCCACTGGATTATAGATGTGCCTTGCCGTTGTGTAATTGTCTCTAAACAAAACAAATTTGTTGTCTCGTCATAATTGTTTGAAGCGTATGTCTGTTTGCCGCTAATACACCATGAGGGATGTCTGCTAGTCAATCGGCTCAACTGGGCCGGCAATCACTCTATTGTAAAAGGCAGCGTGAGGGGAGAACGCAGCCGTTCACCCTCCCCTCTCTGTGCCAATAGGTGTTCGGTATGCCAGACATGCAAAGCCATTAATTGAAAGAGAATTCATTGTGTTGCCATTCATTCGCTCCCATTGTGCAGCTTGTCAGTCAGCCATTAGGCGGCCGTAAAAGGGGGGTAAATAAAGAGAGAGAGAGAGTGGCCCCCGGAAGCCAAATGAATCCTCACAGGGCGGCTTGCTCTCGGTTGAGCGAGAGAGTGAAAAAGTGAAGGAGCAAGCTCAACATTCTTGGACAGAGACAGATGAAGTGAAGCTGTAATTAGTCCGTTTTGTGTATGAATTACATTACAATGACAAATACGCACGGTGAAGGATCATTAAGCAATACTCTAGCCACGGTGAAACATATGTTCTTAGAGGAACATCATATCCTGTGGATTATCTGGCGGGCCAGGCACCTCATCCCTCAAGCACGCCTCGATAAGCGGGCGTCGCCGTCATCCGCTCAGCTGCAGGACATTAGCATTATTATAAACTAGGGAACCCTTATTAGCCCGAACCTAATTATGCACTGTGCACAACCCCGCTCCTGCCGTTCCCACAGAGGTAAATGCTAATGAAAGAATGTTTTATCTCGCGTCCAATTGCTACGGATCGTTCCTGTTAGTACAAGGTCTCTGGGCACCCATCACGCTATGTCAAGTATTTAACGGCCGTGTTTGCGATCGGCTGGTTGGTTCCGTTTCATTTGTTTGAATATGAATGCGCTCGGTGGAAGGGATGCGTTACATCTCCATTGTTTTGGTATAGGTGTAGCCGTTTTATTTATTCATTTGCTTGTCGGGATTCACTGCGTCACAGTCAATGGGCAGCTTAACAGGATCAATAATAGCAAAATAAAAGTTTGAATGTGCACAGATGAGCCATGAGTATCATTTGTCTTTCCTTTGCTGCTGCTGTTGAGCAAAAACAAAACCCATTTTTAATTTGTTCCAAAAGGAATAATGGCGATTTTACATTTAGCCAAGCAAGCAAGCAAGCATCTGCAGATGATAAACGCATAGGCTGTTTATCCTTAATTAGGGTTCTTTCTCTTTTTTTCAGCCAAGATAGTCTTTTCTGGCTATTTTTTTTCCCAACCGGTGCCTTTTAATTAAAGAAGCGCCAGCCACCATCTGAAACACGGCCTTGCTGCTGTGCGTGACGGGCAGATGGAGGAGGGATAGTGGGGGGGGGGGGCAGGTGGCGGAGGCAGAGCAGGTGGCGGTGGGTTTGCAGGGCCTCTTGCACACGCATGAGCCTTCGAAAAGGGATGGTTCCGCCGTCGCAGCTCTCAGTCGGGCGGGATGCGAACTCGGGGAGATGAACGTGCGGAGAGTGCGCTAGCTACACATGTAATCTCATTCCGGGGTTCCGCTCCTGTTTCGGATTATGTGTTTACGTGCAAAG
>NC_140278.1:9632175-9634675 GCF_964030765.1 Micromesistius poutassou
AAGGACGAATCCCAAGCAGGATAAAAAGACTGGTTTCCTGCCCCGTGAGTCCTGCATTCAGGACAACACTAGATGGTTACACCACACCCGTGGAGAGCAACCTGTGTGGCTCTGGACAGATCTCCATGCTAATTCTCACCCTGTTAAAGCTAGGGCTCGGTTGCCATGGCAATTACCGCCAAATCAAACACTGGGAGCAGCATGGTGCGTTCTGGTTCACTGGCTGTTTGGCTTTTAAGGTTGTGGGCTTGAGCAAAATACAGATAGTTGTAGTACTTGTGCCTTTATAGTGAACGGCCAGGTTACAACATTTACTTTGTGTGTGTTTGTGTTTTATTTGCCTTTCATCAAGTATTGTCCAATAGACTCTGGCAATGCACACACACAGCTTTTGAGTCACTGCTCTGCTGATTTCTGTAGCAAATAATTTATGTTTTCAATGCAATTTGTTGTTGTGCAGTTGTAATGCCATCCAGGCCATCGTGAGGAGGAGCTTATAGTTGAAAGTTTTTTTATATCTGTGCTGTTATCAACGTTGCATCAGCTGAGTCCTGGGCAATGCCTGCAGCAATGCAGTGCACCACACCTGTCAGAAGCAGTGCAATCACACCAAACAAAGGCTTCAAAGCCTCCAAATCATTTGCCGTTTTGCCACGATCGCTATACATAATTTCTTAATTTTAGATATTTTATGTATATATATATATTACATTATATATTTTAGTTGTATTAATATTATTAAAGAGTATGTCGGATTGCCTGTTTTCTGTATTGATTAGTGGTTGGTTAAGTGGTTTGCTGTGTTTCCTCCTAATACTTCTTGTTTCAAAGAAGCCACTAGAATATATGAAAGCTGTTAGACGTCTTTTTCTGTTTTTGCTTAATGACTTGATGAGCACAGAAAGCCAGGACAGATGGTGCCAGAAGTTTAGAGAATGAACAAAAACAACTGAATGGAAAAAAGTGGTAAAAAAAGAAGGCAATATCAAGAGAAAAAGTGGTTAGAAAAATTCAAAGAATAACTATAATTATTCTGCCACCCATGCCCAGGATTGGCTTCCACAAATTCAGTGTATGTGTGTGTGTGTGTGAGTGTGTTTAAATGTGTGAATATGTAATTGTAGGTACGTGTGCATTTATTTGTGTGTTTGTGTGAGTGCGTGCGTGCGTGCGTGTGTGTAGGTAAGTGTGAACTTGTGTGTGTCTGTGTGTAATTGTCTGTGCGTGTATTGGTGTGTGTCAATGTGTGCGCATGCATGTGTGAGTGCGTGTGTGGGACAGTCCATCGGAATCCCTTATCTTATTGACAGTGCATGAGGTGCCCTGAGAGCCTGGGCAGCTGGCCTGCGGAGCCCGGGTGCAGCAGAGTCATTGATATGGGGGGGGGATTAGCTCCTTTGTGCCTGTCTGGTCCCCCTCATCCACCCCCATTGGTCCAGTGGCACATGCTCAGTCGCTCACACACACACACACACACACACACACACACACACACACACACACACACACACACACACACACACACACACACACACACACTGCACACTACAATCATATCAGACAGTGACACACACACGCATGCACACAAAGAGTGGACATACATACACACACATATGTCCTCTCTCTCTCTCTCTCTCTCTCGCTATCTCTCTCTCTCTCTCTCTCTCTCTCTCTCTCTCTCTCTCTCTCTCTCTCTCTCGCTATCTCTCTCTCTCTCTCTCTTCTCTCTCTCTCTCTCTCTCTCTCTCTCTCACACATGCACACAGGCACAATAACACACACATACAGATGGATTAGCCGTCCCACACTTCTCATCCCCCAGCCAGGGAGCGGTGTTCATCTGGTCCAACACACACACACACACACACACACACACACACACACACACACACACACACACACACACACACACACACACACAGCTCAAGAGAGCCGATATCGCATCATCATACACCTATTCTCAAATCCGTTATCAGGAGGTAAAAGGTGTCCAGTATTGCGTGCGGAGAGGCTTATGTCCCCCCCACCCCCCTCTCCCCTGCCTCCCCCTCCCCACCCCACCCCTTTACGCCTGTATAACAGTAAGTAACCCCCCCTCCCCCCCCCCCCCCCCCTCCGGCTGCTGCGTTTCCCTTCCCGCAGGAGGAGCCCTACGTGATGTTCAAGAAGTCGGACAAGCCGCTGTACGGCAACGACCGCTTCGAGGGCTACTGCATCGACCTGCTGCGGGAGCTGGCCGGCATCCTGGGCTTCACCTATGAGGTGCGGCTGGTGGAGGACGGCCGCTTCGGGGCCCAGGACGAGTTCACGGGCCAGTGGAACGGCATGGTGAAGGAGCTCATGGACCACGTGAGTGATCACGCCCCGCACTGTGTGTTCCTATTGGTGCACACACACACACACACGCGCATGTTGGGGTGAGGGGTGGTGGGAGCGTGGGAGGTACCCTGGGGCGCGGAGAAGCTGCGATGGAATCCCAGTATTGTTGTGGGGAACGGGA
>NC_140278.1:9637175-9674675 GCF_964030765.1 Micromesistius poutassou
AGAACTGGTTGTGCACTTTTTGGTTCTAGTCGCTGCGATAAGTGCTGCTTTGAAGACCATAGTCACACAAACCTAAAGTTATCTTAGCCATTATATTATGACTTTAGTGCATGAGAGTTGTTTGTGTGTGCGTGTGAGTGTGTGTGTGTGTGTGTGTGCGCATGTGTACCTGTGACAATGTATGTGCGAGTGTGTTGGAGAGTATGTTGTGCCAGAGTGTGAGCGCGTGTGTGTGTGTGTGGTTAGTGTATCCGTCGATGTGTACGGCTGCTGTGGCCTTGCTCCACCCACCTCTCCTCCGCCCCCCCTCGTGTCTCAGAGTCTGTGCCGTCTTTCCTTTCTGTCGCTTTTCTTTGCCATGCTTCAAACACCCCGTGTCACGCCCAACACAGGACTGTCGAGAACACTCATGAGGAAATATCCAGGCAGGCTGATGACTTTAGAAGGGCCTTCTCAAGGGCTTTCTCTGCCGTCTTTTAAGTGGTGCTTTTACTCTAGTATTCTACTTTCTGTTTAAAGGATTTTGTTGACTTCATCAGATCCCATAAAATGAACTGTTTCATCATTTAAATTAATGAACTCCCCCTTAAGCTCATGAAAGTGCATTTCATTAAGAGCTAAACATCCATCCGTACAAGACCGTACCAGTGATGATGGTGGAATGAGTCACAGTGGCCAGCCTTAAACCTAAAAGAAAGCTAATGGTGCAATGGCGAGTAAAATGTCCCGTTACATACATTTCCCGTTACATTTGTGCTAGTGCACTCCCAGTCGATAAAATCAGGTTTTGACGGACAAAGTTTATTGTTGATCGATCAGCTTGTTGCCAGTGGCGATTTGAAGCATGAGGAAAGGAAAATAACAGGAAGGAAGTCTTGCGTTAACTCTTAAACTTTTGAAAGACAGCCCACCGTGCCACAGCGGCGGTGCCTGCGAGAGTTTTATGGTTAACGCAGGTGCATTTTTTTATCTTCTTGAATGTTACTGGCAATATGATCACAAAAACCAAAAAAGCGGCAACTGTCATCTAAGTTGGTTCAGAATATGCACCTATTTTTTTATGTATTCCATAACAATCAGCAAATTTTGGGTAAGTTTATATCACATCCCGCCCCCCCTACCCCCTACCCCCTCTCTGCTCCCTTTTCTTTCCTGTTATGTATAGACAGATGCATGCCAGGGTCTAATTGCATGTGGTCACAATAGAGCACTAGAAATACAAAGGTCAATACCACACACTAACAGTTGTTAGCTTACTGTGCAAATCTAAAGTTGTGTGTGTTTGTTCACATTATACTACATAATATCTATGTATGCTTGTGTGTGTGTCGCCGCATTGTGTGATGAAGCGTATGAGGTTCGGTGAATGACAAAGACTGCCAGAGAATGGAGGCTGGGTTTCGAATGGAGACTGAATGCTGGGCTAATTGAAAAGTGCCAAAGTGGAAGACAACAGAGTTTGCTTAATGTCAACAGAGTCTTAACGTGGCTGCCACCGTATACAGAACAAACCAAAAAAAGTATGAAACAAAAAGTTGCATAATTCTGTTTAGACATCTGCTGTTATCACCACTTGCCACAGTCTGATGATGGCAGTGCGTCTTGCAATCACAGTGTCTTCTAATGGCTTCGGCCCAGCTGCTTATTTGCTCGGAAGCAGGTGACGAAAGAGCAGAACAATATTCTCTGTCATACATTCTCTGGAAGTACATGGGTTATATTCTTACTCTGTTACACTTTTAGGTTGTGAATAAACTTGATTGAATCTACTGCATCTAATTAATTTTCTTTAGGATGGCCAAGTAGCAGAGGCAGCAATACGTGGGAATGATCATAGCAGTCCTGCAGAACGTTCCTTAGTTCATCTAATTAAGATATTGACATCCAGAACTCACTTCCTCTACTCTGAATTACAATATCTCCCTCTTCAAAGTCTGTCTCACATCAAAGTGTTCCGATAAGCACTTTACCGCCAAAGTGTCGATGGTGCTATAACGGCAGGCTCATATGAAAGGCACATTCCCAAACTCACAATGGCCCTTTAACAGAACATTTATATTCAGTTTTTGCTCGGTTTGAACACAGTCCACCCACTTAGCTTGATTAATCCTTGAGGGCTTTTGGAAGCCCGCTGATGAAAATCCTCTGGTACACCTCGAGTGCGTCTCCGAGGTATTGATTGTCAATAAGCGTGTGAATGGGAGGAAAGCACAAGCGTTTGTGGAAGATATTTGATTGCACAGGAGGAAAACAGGGACACACAAAGTGCTCATCCTGCTTCAGTAAGATGGGAAGAAATCCCGATCCCATTCCATGTCTGTGGAGCCACGTCTGTGGGTCTACCTTCGGTGACATTGGCCTCATTGGGATATAATCACGTGCACCCAGTGACCTTACCTCCATTTTTAAATGAGAGATAACAGGCTGCCACTGTTCTTCCCCTGCTGGTGAGTGTTCCCTGCCTGGGGTGCCTCTGCTTATCTCCGTGCCGTAACCTTGCCCAAAGTTTTCCCTCAACGTGGCTGCAGATGACCCGAGATTCTGTAAGGGCGGCGTAATTGGATCACAGAATGACAGCACGCCGGCGGACAGTGTTAAACTGAGTGACGGGTTAAGCCATGTTGTTCCCCTACGAGCGGGAATGTTTTCAGCTATTGCTGTTTCCTTTTTGCATCCATTATCCCCCCTCTCAACCCGCACCGGCCGACAAACACCGGCCAACAACGCCAGTGTTGCAGGTGCATACTCTTCCTCTCTCCCGTGCCTTCGCCTCCCCCCCGCCCCAACCCCCCGCATCCTTAGTCGTTTCACTTGCCCTCCGTGTTCTTGGGTAGAGGTGTAATTGGCTTTCCGGGACTGCACATGATTGTGGGAAACGTGCTCTCAGACCTCGGAACATGGAACGGCAGTCACATGCGACCCGGCAAGGTTGCAGTGCACATGTAGCAATTTAGCATTGTAAATTGACAACCCGGGCAAGTCCGGAGTAAAGCGAATTAATGGAGGGATTGATTTAAGGAATCAAAAAAACCCTCAATACAGAAAGGGAGGAGAGGTTATGGGTAGGGACCTATAGAGGTCCTTGAGCTACATTCGATAAAATCCATTTGAGTGCTAGCAAGGGGACGGGGTGGCATTGCAACAAATTTAAAGCACCAAGCCACTTATAATATTAAAGTCCATTGGTCATTGTCAAGGTGCAGTTTTGATGCTATCATCCTGTCAATACCGCAATTCATCTTCATGCGGCAGAATAGGCTACAGTTGTCAACACAGCGATGCTGGGATCACACCTCAGAGGACGACGGCTCCATCGCCTCTACACCTGGTCGCGTGATATGCTAATCAGTAGTGTCTCGTGCTATAAATTCGCCCTCGCAAATATGTACTTGACGCTACGAATTTGCAAGTGAATTTGTCAAACCCTTGAATCGACTTCAAGTAAAGATTGGGCTCGCGACTCCCACTTGGCCGGGCACCAACCAAATCAGGTCAGGATGCTTAATTGTAGACCAATCAACCTTTACTAATGCAGTGTCACTTATATTTAACATGAATAAATGAGAAATGGCTTTGCTTAAGAAGTGTTTGGAAGGCAAGAGGGAGAACAGGCGTGGGCTTGATGGGAACTGAGTGCTTCGCCTGCTGAATATTAATGCTCCTCCTAGATTATAAGGATTATTAGTTCTTTTCTCAACTGACAATGGAGTTATTTTCAGACCCCGACGATTAAATTATGGAAGGGAATTGCCTTTGATATGAGCACGCCCACATGATGAGTGTCTATAACCGTACAGTAAAAAAGTGACACCGTGGTGGTGTTTTCGCCAAATTTATGGATGGATTGCAAAAAAGTTGAGAAACAACAAGAGAGGAGGAGACTGACTGATTAAACTAAAGGATTTCGAAATAATCCAACTAACACCTCATGACACCTACAAAGACCTTTGGGAAACCTGCATGGTTCTGATGCTTATGTAGTTCATCTCTGGTATGCCTCACTGTAGATTCAAATGTGGACATAGTGGACTAACCTTTCTGCTCTTTTCCCTGTCTACCCAGGTAGGACACCTACCCTCCGTCTCTTATACTGTCTTCCTCTCCTGTTGTGATGCCACTACAGTAAACGTCTGTGTGTGTTCTCTGTCAACTGTCACAGGTTTAGTCCCTACGAGTGGTATAATCCCCACCCTTGCAACCCCGACTCGGATGTAGTGGAAAACAATTTCACCCTGCTAAATAGTTTCTGGTTCGGAGTTGGAGCTCTCATGCAGCAAGGTAGACGCCTCTGCCTGTCCCCCCCTTTTTTATAGCACATGTCCCACTCTTTGCTGGGGGTGAACCTTGCTCTTCAACAGGCCCATGACCATGCATGGGGGCCTCTGTGCATGTAGCTAGATGCTTCCTTGAAGAGGGTCCGGCAGACAAAAAAAATGCGGACCCCATGTGCCTTGGGGATTTGAGGCAACATGCATTTTAGTGAATGAGGAATAGTGGTTTGATGAATGAGGAACAGTGGTTTAGACTAGGAACTCCTGCATGCTGCCAATTCCTTCCTCCCTCCCTTCTGTCTTTCCGTCCTTCCTTCCTTCCTTCAGCCTAACCTTTATTTTCTTCCTTTTACTTTTCCTTCCTTGAGTCCTATCAATCCTACCTTCCTTGCAATTTCACTCCTTCGGCTTCTCCTCCTTGCACTCCTCCTCTTTTCTTCCTTCCTCCCTCCTTCCGTCCTACATCTTTCCATCCCCTTGATCCCTGAACTCCCAATCTATGTCCACAGATCCTGCACAGGTAAGTCTATGTGCACCAGAATAAACCACTAAGGGCTAAACATTTGTTTACAAGAACGATGCAAGACCGTTCCAATGCTAATTCAACATTGCACTAGCTGCTAGCAGGCCTCTGCCGAGATCAGTTTGCTGCCAGGCCGATGCCATATCTTCTCAACGGGTTGGTGTGGTAAGGCAGGGATGTTTAAAGGCAAAGCCCCAAATCAAGACACCATGCTAGATTTAATTCCCCTCTTTTGCTAGTCATGGGATTTTTTATATATTTTATTTTTTTTAATATTAGTAGCCCACCCTATTTATATTTCATTTTAGGGAATTGGATAGTTTAAATGTTAGGCTGTGGAGAGCATGGTGTCTGTGGACTGTGCCTGCCACGCATCCAGTCTGAGAAACGGGCTAAACATACAAACATTCACCCCAGCAAATCATGTTGTTGAAAGTGCATAGAAGGGATTAATGATCCAATAATGTAAGCTTTGGGTGGCTGATTGCATGCTCTTAGATATTTACCCCTGCATGCTATATTATGATACCATATTTTGAGTAATTTTTATTTTAATGTTGTTAACACTTTTTAACATCTAATCAAAAGATTTTAACTTTTACTTAAACATACTTAATTTATTTTAATTTAGACTTTCTGCAATGAGGATCGGTGTTTTAACAGAATTATACCAGATGCAGAGTTAAGCCTTGAAAGTCTTGAAAGAACCAGTTCTAGTGGATGAGAAGGACTGCAACCGTTGAGAAGATGTGGCGGAGTGCGACGAGGCTGATGTCTGGGTAGAGAGGATAGAGAGGCACACGGTGCACACGTTAGCGTCTCCAGCTTCGACCAAGCTGGTCTACAGTGCAGAGAGGCTCCCCTTGCCACCAGCGGCCTGCCCCGCCCCCAGAAAACTGTGGGATGTGCTGTTTTGGTCATGACGTTACCTTGGGTACATGACAGTCAGCCCCAACCAGCTTCTGTTTCGGGGATCCAACTGGTCTCTGTGAGACAGTTGGCTCTCCCACCCATCCTTTATGTCGAGGGTTTCTGAGGTGTCACCAGGGGTAAGCTGGTATAAGCTGGTGAAGAGGTCCACTCTCAGGCGAGCCCTCCGGTTGGTGGATGGTCACCGCTGTCTAATGCAGAATACACCTGTATCCGGATGAATGCACTGTTCTGTTGTCTGTGTTTGATGTGTGGACAGATGGGTAGCTAGTTGCCATTCTTGGATAATGAGGGGCAATTATCAGAAACAGTGAAGGGTTCTGTTTGAAGGGTGCAACTGGTTATTGGAGGCTTGGTCTATAGGAGGAAGTTGCTTCTTATCCTATTATCAACACCTATATCCTCTTCCTGACTTCAATAGTGCTACCTCCCTCTCTCTTGCTTACTGTCTTTCTCTCCTCACCCTCCGAGACAGCTCAATCAGAGGTTAGAAAAAAAGTAAGATTCTAGCACAGTAAGAGCGCATATTGAGTCTCAAACAAAGAGAGAAGATCTCAGAGTTCTTAACCCCCCCCCCCCCCCCTCCCTATCATTCTGACACATTTATCAGCTTTTGCCTCTGAGTGAAAATGTGTAAAATCCCAGCTTTCAATTGCTTAAGCTGCTTGACTGGGAGTAGTCCTGACATGACCCACACGCCTCGCTTCTTACACTTACGGCCAAATCACGAAGCCATTCACAGTGCATGGTGCAAGTAGAGGGACAGCCATCCTGCACAGTGTAATGGATAGATCACTGGACAATTATTCCATCCAATCAGTTGTATGTTTTAAAAAACACATCATGAGGATGATAGCAAAACAATGATTTGTATTCATTGTGTTTTGATTAACGAGATAGGCAATGCAGCCAGAAAAGGCTACCCACTCTGTCCAAGTGTGTGTGTGTGTGTGTGTGTGTGTGTGTGTGTGTGTGTGTGTGTGAGCAAATGTTCATGATTGTATGTGCACACATCCACTTACACTTAAAGGAACATTTTGAGAGTTGTCATCGGTTTTGGTCCAAGGAACTAATGCAGGCAAAAAAAATGGAAATCGGTCAAGTATTAAGCCAGATGGCTGCAGCAGGCTGCAATGCAATCCTTTGGGGCAAAAGCGCCCGTCAATGTACATCTTCTAAAAGTGCCTGCGTTTGTAAACTGAGAATACAACTTTTTCTTTATGTTTTGCCTGATCCCAGTCATTTTGTAATTGTCACCAACCGAGTCTCGCTCAAGGGAAATTCTCACTCTGAAATCTCGTTGCATGAAATGTCCCTATTGTCATTCAAATCTCAACTCTCCTTCACCCAAGTATTTGACATAAAACTAAACTACACTTTCTGTGGTCTGACACAACAAACTCTCCTCTCTCCAGCTCAAACATTTCCACTGTTCTCTTCCTTCCTTCCTTCCTCAATAACACAACTCTCGCCCGACTTCTCCTTGAGCTAGACTTGGTGGCACATAATAACAAACAGACCAAATCAAGCAAAAGGTAAAGAAAAAAGTTGTATTTCTCTGTAGGGATAATTTCTATAATTCATGTAAGAATATAATATCAGTGTGTCAGTGGCAAATACAAGTGCTTTTATAGGACGGACACTGTCGGCCACTATTGCCGCAAAGGATTCATTCGCGGTCCGTTTTTCCGGGTACAACTGCAGTGTTGTCGCTCGACACTGGACCAATTAAACGCTCATTAGGACAAAAGTGTTTGGAAAATAGGGTTGAAAAATCCCAATGTTTCCCTTTAAGTAATACAAGTGTATTTGTGCATGAGTGAGAGAGAGTTTGAATGTAAAGCACACCATGTGTGTGCATGAGTGTGTGCCTAAACGTGTGTGTGTTAGTGTGTGTGTGTGTGTGTGTTTGTGTGTGTGTGTGTGACCCAGGCAACGGATGCAGAGACCTGGTGGAGCGCCCCGGGTCTCTCGTGTTCCTCCTTCGTCAACATGGCAATGTGGGAAGCGTGCAGCTCACCCACACCACCCCTCCTCCCCCCTCCCCCTCCCCCTCTCTGTTCCTCTTGTTCAGGCTCAGAGCTCATGCCGAAAGCCCTGTCCACCAGAATAGTAGGAGGTATCTGGTGGTTCTTCACCCTCATCATCATCTCCTCCTACACGGCCAACCTGGCGGCCTTCCTCACCGTGGAGCGCATGGAGTCGCCGATCGACTCGGCCGACGACCTGGCCAAGCAGACCAAGATAGAGTATGGCCTGGTGGAGGACGGCTCCACCATGTCCTTCTTCAAGGTGCGTCACGCCGCTCCCACTTCACTCCAACAGGTTTCTCTCTGGTGTTATTTTTCGCTTTCGGTACGGGAAAATCAAGCATGTTCTCACACTTTCCATAACGGGCATTAATGAAGAAGTAAGACTTCTCGTGGATTGTGCACGGCGAGGATTCCAATGCTAGCATCACATCACCCCACCTCTCGCTTGTAGAGCTGATGGAGGCTACGTCTCTGGGTGAAAGGAGAATAAAAAGTCCTAAAGTCCTAGTTATTAGTAATACTAGTTGCTGTATTACTAGTAATTGTGGTACTGGTAACTAGTAATACTGTAAAGTAGGTTATATCAATTGGGATAATATTATTAGAAGTATCTCGTGCTAGTAGATTCTGTGCTTGAAGGAAAAAATAAATGTTGTCTGTCTATCTGTCAGTATAAGACAGATAGACAGACAAACAAATCTCTTATTTTGTACATGCTTCTTTGCAATATATTTCATTAGTAACACATTTAACCGATGCAATCACTTTAATGTTATTCTGTTGTCTTACTCATACAAATGTGTTTATAATCGTGACTATATTACTATATGATGCATGCAGTGGCGGTTTTAGGTACGGGCGATACGGGCAGCCGCCCGGGGCAGCATTACAGGGGGGGGGGCGGCACGAGCACACGAAAAAAAAAAGATCCCCGCATTTTCTATTATCGATCATATCGTATGATCGATAATGCGTGCGGCGCACGGAGGGGGTCTCGCCCGGGGCGCAATTCAATGTAGAACCGCTACTGGATGCATGACAATATGATACATGAAATAGCCACTATATTATTACTTCTACTTGGAGCTCCTTGTAACCATCTACAGTAATTAAGTGTGTGTAGCAACCAATAACGTAATAATGGCCAATAACGTAATAACTGCCAATAACGTAATAATTTCAATGTAATAAAGCCAATAATGTAATAACTTGCCAATAATGTAATAAAGTTGTTGAGCCAATAATGTAATTATGTTTTTAATTTAATTTAATGTAATTACAGCTTTGCTGAATTAGATAATTACAGCTAATACAGCTCCTTAATGCTGAACACTGACCTTTCGACATGCTGCAATGCACTTTATAATTGAAGCACTTTATGAAGCACTTTTTACTTATGTGTTGAATGTTGTTGCGATGTGTGTGTTGCTTGATTGTGTATTGAGTGTGTTTTTGCTGATTATGCAGTGTGTGTTGTGTGCTTGTGTTTGTTTTTGTCTCTTTTTTAGCTACTGTGCTGTGCCCCCTTAAATTGCCCCTTGGGGATGAATTATTGGCTGGTTATTACGTTATTGGCCTTGCATTAAAAAAAATCCTTTGAAAATGTAATAACTGAGCCAATAATGTAATAACTGAGCTATCACTTTATTTTATTTTCATCAAAGTTCTGCATTGCAGTTTTCAGTATGGTATTGCAATTCACTGCTTGAACGCTAGGGGCTGCAGGAATGAGACGTTAGCTGACCAATGACATCCCCGACAGCATATGCATTAGACAAACATTCAGGTTATGATTTTTGGTGAATAAAGCAGTATGATATGATAATATTGAATGGGGGCCTGCAGCCATATTTATGTATTATTACATTATCAGCTCAGTTATTACATTTTCAGCTGAATCTGCAAGCAATCTAATGTCGGGCTAATCAGGCTGGCCCCAAAGCTGTTTTGGCCGATTCCACAATCCGAGTAAAAGTCAAGCCTTGTTTATGATACTGCGTAAAGTGCTATCCGTTGCCACGGAGAGCCCTCTCCATCACCCTGTCGGAGACCCTCTCCATAGCCCGACGTGTGCCTCTAAAAAATGCTAAAATCTGTCGAGGCTACTCAGAACGCTGTCATTGGTCAGCTAACGTCTCATTCCCGCAGCCCCTAGCGTTCCAGCGGTGAATTGCAATACCTTAGTAAAAACTGCAACGAAAGGCTCACGACTCTGTCGAAGCGTCTGCGTGGTCACCGAGTTGGATCCACGGAGTACTATAACGGAACCCTAAGAGTTACATATGAATCCAAATTGACTCCTTTAAGGCATCCTGTGGAGGGGGGTATCAGGGTGGAGGGGTATCTGTAAGGTCAGATATTTAAGCATGCAAGATGCAATATTAAGGCTAAGTGAGACAGTTTCTCCAGAAATTGAAAATAAAATAAAGTGATACCTCAATTATTACATTGTCTACATTGTTATATTGTCTCAGTTATAATATTTTCGAAGGATTTTTTTTAATACAAGGCCAATAATCACCGTAATAATCAGCCAATAACGTAATAAGTTATTACATTATTGGCATTATATGACTTTATTGGCTCAACAACTTTATCACATTATTGGCAAGTTATTATGTTATTGGCTTCATTAATGTAACATTTCAATTATTACATTATTGGCAGTTATTACATTGTTGGCCGTTATTACGTTATTGGTTGCTACATGCCTCCAAAATTAGAAAAAAAATATTGCAACCATTAGATGAAGCCTGACATGAAACAACTTCATTAAAAAAATCTATGCTTAAAATCGCACTCATCGGGCATTATTATTTTATTGTTTTTGGAATCAGTTGCCGGGCGGATCATCCGATATAGATGAGGCGTTGACCTTGTCATGTGAATGTGCCTGCAGGCATGATACAGTACCGTGAGAGAGTAGCATGCACACACATACACACACAATCACACACACACACACACACACACACACACACACACACACTGAAGCTGTGCGCGCTCCAGACGTCCAGCATAATGTCTTCATTGTATCATCATACAGCAGGCCCACTGTCTATCAGGGATCATTTATTAAACCAGTTGTGTCGATGCTTTCTATTATTCATGCACAAGCCATTGGAAATGCAGTCATGAAGACTGGTGTGTAGAATGGATGGTGAACATGGCAAAATGTTCACAAGCCGCTATAATAGACCTGGCAGCCTTGAAGTGTCGTACTCATTCAAATTCCGCTCGCTACTGCAGTACGTTTCTAGACTGGGTAGCCCCACCCATTCTGCCGGCGATTTGAGTTTGCCCTGCAGAAGGGTCTGGAGAAAAGCAATACATTTCTTTCTAGTTTCAATACGTTTTTGCGGGACCCAATCACCAAGCTGGCTTTTCCCCCTGGCGCGCTATTGGCTGGTTTAACACAATGACGACAGGGAAGCATCGGCAAGCAGCCAATTGTGTACAGAGTCAATTTAACTCTGCCCGTTGATCATGCCTCTTGTGCTGAAGAAAATGACAGCAGCTTCCCCAGACCAACGTGCAATCTACGATTGAGCTTGGTCTGGCAATAGCCAGGCTAGTACGTTTCACAAACACACGCAGACAAACACACAAACACACACGTGTCACGCACGTATACAGACACACACAGGGTTTTTTGTAATAAAGTTGTAGGTGTGTAAGTGTGTGTTTGAGTCTTTGAATAGGTTTGAATGTGTGACTTTCATGGTTTGTTGTGTGGGTGTATAGTCTGTTTCTTGTATGTGTGTGTGTGTGTGTGTGTGTGTGTGTGTGTGTGTGTAACTAATATGTATGTTTGTTTGTTGTGGTTGTGCCATTGGGGGGTTCTTTGAAACACATAATTGCATGTTGTTTCTTACACATTGTCCTTGCACATCCTTGCACTCATGTCCACAAACAAACCCACCGCAGTGGGAATTCAAGCATTTCCTCCATCCTTTCACGAGGCAGATGCAGCAGCAATTGTTGTTTTTAAATTCCTTCACCAGCTTCCCTTTGGTATGCTTCTTCAGCAACAACCCTCCAATGATCTAGTTGATATGACCATCAGATCATCTGATGACCTTGCTGTTTACAGATATAAATTCATGACGAGCACTTTATGAAAGAAAGACATTCTTTTGTTTTAACATTTGAATGCGTAGATATTTTCATTCTATGTGACCTTTTTGTATTTTATATTGATAAACAGGGTCAGGGAAAGCATGCGTGATTCCCTTGGCAAAAGCATCTTTTGAAAATAAAGGTCAACATTACGGTATAACATAGGATGTGCTTAGTATAGAAAAACATACTCACTACATATTTCAGCAATGTTAAAGCAATGAATCTTCATTTAATAAGCTAAACGCTGAAGATGCCGGCAAACAATTCTCAATACGTTCGCACGGATCTGCAATTTGAAATAACACCATCATAAAGTGATTAGAAACATCCAATAAAGCATGTTTCATTAACAGACTAATACTCTATGACTAATTTATTCTCTATTTTCGAATGTATTTAATCTAAGCCAAAATAACGTGCTAAATAAGCCACATGTGTGGCTGTTCCTGTGAGTCACTGCCAGCGATAGAGACTCGATTCAGCCTTTTCTGCGTCATGTTTCGTATTCTGTGCAGCAGCATTTCACGGTTGGGGCTCATTACCGTGTGGCGATACCTAATCAACCCAGACCAATGCAAAGGGCAACTGTCCTCCGCTGAATAGAAAGCGTTGCTTCGACGTGCCTTCCCCTGATGTCCCGGCCTGATACTGTTGGCATGATGGATGTGTGTGTTGATCATGGTCACTATTAGTTGCCATCGATTCAGTGCTAACCTTGGATGTGCTATGTGTATTGCAGTGACTTTTTAAGAAGAGTTGTAACAGAGCAAAAGGGGTGTGTGATTGTGGGGGGGGGGAAACTGCCACTTAGGTAATTATTGGCTTAGATTTGTTCTGTTAAAAGTGTGTTCAGTGGTGGTGGTAGCTTATTATGTAAATGTCAGCATGAGACATCTGAATCATTGAAACGCATCTCTCTCTCTCTCTCTCTCTCTCTCTCTCTCTCTCTCTCTCTCTCTCTCTCTCTGTCTCACTCTGTATCAGTGTCTGTGTCTTTCTCCCCCCCTCACTCATTCTGTCTCACTCTCCCTCTCTTTGGTTTCTATGATGTTGACGTTCCCCGCGGACTAACTTTACAATAACACTGAATAATTCAATAAGCACACACAGTGGCTCTCTCTTATTACCTAATAAAATCACGTCTTATTAAGGACTCCGGCGATGCTTGTTTTTCAATGTGTGTGTGTGTGTGTGTGTGTATGTGTGTGTGTGTGTGTGTGTGTGTGTGTGTGTGTGTGTGTGTGTGTGTGTGTGTGTGTGTGTGTGTGTTGTGTTTGTGAGTGTGCTGTGTTTGTGTGTATAGTGTGTGTGCCTCTGTCAATGTGTGTCTGTGTGTCTGTGTGTGCACACTGAGTGTGTGCATCTGTCAATGTGTGCCTCTTCACACGTGTCTATGTGTTCCTGATGTGTGTGTCTGTGTGTGTATAGTGTGTGCGCCTCTGTCAACATGTGCGCGTCCCTGTGTGTGTCTGTGTGTTTTGTCTGTCATCCCGTGTACGTGTGTGATCTTGCAGATTCGCTCATGTCTCCATGGTGCCCAGCGGGAATCTCCCCGGGTTACGGGTGCTGACAGTTTTTTTTGCGTGGGGCTGGAGCTAGCTTGAACTGCAACGCGTCTCCAGAATAATAATAATGAGTGGAATTGGAGAGAGGGAAGGGATGGGGGAGAGAGGGGAGAGAGGAGAGCGCGGTGAGGGAGGGAGGGAGTGGAGGGGAAGGGAGGGAGGGAAGGCAGAGAGGGGAGTGATGAGGGAGGGGAGAGGAGGGGAGAGAGGGGAGTGATGGGGGAGAGAGGAGAGGGAGGGGAGAGGAGGGGAGGGAAGGGAGAGAGGGGATTGATGGGGGAGAGCGGAGAGGGGGGGGGTGGAAGGGATGGAAGGGAGAGAGAGGAGGGATGGGGGGGAGAGGGGAGTGGAGAGGGAGGGGAGGGAGAAAGGAGAGGGAGGAGAGAGGAGGGGAGGGAAGGGAGAGAGGGGAGTGATGGGGGAGAGCAGAGAGGGAGGGGAGAGGAGAGATGGGAGAATGGGAGGGAGAGGAGGGAGGGGATGGCGGAAGGGGAGATAGGCCAGGGAGGGGAGAAAAGGGAGAGAGGGGAGAGGAAGGAGGGAGGAAAAGGAGGGGAGAGCCAGGGCTGCTTATTGGGATGATGAGCTTCATTCTAGGAGGAGTCAGGGGCTAAAAGGCGCAGAGTGAACCAGAGGAGCCCAGAAGAATTACAATTTGAGGTTTTCTTTGTTTCCCTATCATCTCTTTTCCCGTTTCAATAAAATTGTCTCATGATCCAGTTTAATTCTACGACACGTAATTTGACGTCTTCACACAAACCGGGGTGAATGCGGGAGTGAGATTAACACATAAATACAACCATGCGCGGAATTCAAACACAAGAACACCTCCGGAGCGTCTATCTCTCTAGAGAGACTGTATGACACAGAACAGGTGAATCATTGAGGCACTAATCCGAGTCGTATTGGCTTAAGATATACTTTGTACGGGACTCCTTGCTCCGAGACAGCTTGGATATCTAACAGAAGCCTGCCTAACCACTCACATCCCGGGCTGTGGGTTGCGATGAGCAAGATTGACACGGTGTAGTAAAATACCTGCCGAAGAGAATTACATACATGAGACGCCCCTCTCACTCCTGTGGTGCCAGGTGTTTGTTTGTGCTTCACAGCGTCCCCTTATACATATAATCCCATGTTCCATAGCCTCGTTTGACGGAAAACACATTGAGCGGTCCAGCCTCAGATGCACACACTGACACACATTCATTAGCTTTTGTCTCTCTGCAAGTGGGCGTGTGGAACGGCATGCTTGAGCACACGCGCGTTGCTAAATATAAGGGTAAGTATTCTAATCCCAGCCTGGCTTCAAATGCAAGTACATTCGGACCCTCTTTTGCAGAGGAATAGCCAGAACGAATGAGGCCAAGGCCTTTTAGAGACCCTTGCCTGACGCTGGTGTGAATCCCAGGAATCTGAAAGTTAAGGATATTCAACCTGTACTAGCAGATAAGGCAATTCTAAAGTACATTTTGTTCTGTGGGTTAGGATATCATAGTGGTTAGTGTGTCTGATGTCCAGTCCAAAAGGTCTGGGGTTTGATCCAAAATGTCCGCAGTCTGTGGAACTTCATTCCTTCATTCCTTCATGAGCTCAGTGAAATTAACCTTGCTTCAGATACAGGCATTTGCTGAACGCTGTGATGGCAGGTTTATTTTTGTTGGAAAAAATAAGAAATCTTTGGTAGTATTCCCAGCTTCATGGAGGATAATCACAGCCGTCGGTGCAATTAGAGGACAGTTTAGGCGACAGCGTTTAGCTGCTGTGCAGATGCCTTGGCAGTCCTTTTGTTTTTGCCAACAGGGCTTCTGCAGCTCCAGTAAAAGCCCTTCTCCGACAGTATACTTTACAGTAGGCTTGACGGCATGATGTTCCTTTTCCCGTTTTTTTATTTGATTGAAAATTGACACTGAAAAGTTTTTTAAAATTGAAGTTGTGGCGCCAGGCTTTCAACTTTTAACATGAGATTGTAAATAAACGAAGTGTCCTTGCGTTAAGTGTCACTATTAAATATGTGACTGAACAACGTAAATAAATAAATAGGTTGTCTTCCTTCTATTTTTTTTATAGCGGCCTATGTGTCAACACTGTTTTGTCAAAATAAATCCCTACAGAATTCCCCGTGCAAGCGCATGTTTTAAACAAAGAGTAAGTAGTTGTTTGTGTTGACAGAACAGATTTTTTTTCTGCGCAGCACCTCGATTCCTTTGATTACAGCTCTTTGAAAAATATGCTAAACACTCGGGCGAGCGAGGCATCTTGACAACTACTACAACAGAGATTGTATTCGTGGGGAGGTGGCTGTGTGTGTGTGTGTGTGTGTGTGAGACGGTGGGTTTGCATACATAAGGGTGTGCATATATATGCGTCTGTATGTATGTGTGTGTGTGTGTGTGTGTGTGTGTGTGTGTGTGTGTGTGTGTGTGTGTGTGTGGATGTGTACTAGGAACATTTACACACATTCTGTAAGCAGGCGGGGACATGAAGTATAAACCCTCCAGTCCCCAACATACACAAATACCCCCCTAACATGCACACATAAACACACACACATGCACACACACACACACACACACACACACACACGCCCACACGCCAGCACGCACACACTCACGCACACACACACATGTACACAGTATACTGACATGAGATACATGCACACATAGCTGCACACGTTTAATACGTACAGCGTTTTATGATGCTCTTAGTTTGTGCATTGGTGCACAGGCCTTCCATACGTTCCATACAATCTATACGGTCTATAAGGTCTATGTTACAATACCGCACAGATGCTAAACTTCCACATAGACTCCTCTTCCCATGTGGTGCTTATTTTTAAGCAAACAATTAAGACAATAACCCTTTTTGGCCTTGCCTCATGTTAGCTAAAATACGACAACCACATTGAAACCCTTGATTTATAATGTGGAGGGACCTTCAATGTTAGCTAATATACAACATCCACATTGAAACCTTTGGTTGAATTGCTTTGGAGACACAATTTTATCTAAGATACAACCACTTTGTATGCATCCATGTAAGCTAAAATACAACAACCCCATTGAAACCCTTGACTTGATTGCTGTGGAGAGACCGTCCATGTGAGCTAAATACATCAACGATACAGAGGCCCTTGATTTAATTGCTGTGGAGAGACCATCCGTGTTAGCTAAACTATAACATCCACATTGACACCCTTGATTTAATCGCTGTGGAGAGACTGTCCATGTTAGCTCAGATACAACAACCCATTGTTTAATCAATGATTAACACCATTGCCATTGCTTCCTATTCTCTAATTCCACAATGCAGAAATAATTGCACACGCTCTTGCAAAAAAATCTAAAATATCTTAAGGTAATAGGATGACCCACCACACAATAGGATTAACCTTTGCATCCCATAATTAGCCAAATCAATGTTTTCAACTCTGCTAATGACATGTTAGGGGTGATTGAAATTTGCCCACAGCACATTAACATTTGTCCAATGTGGCCTATAGCTGAGGATGATTGCGAAGGCTACGGAACGGAGGGCGGCTTGGATTTGATACCACAGGATTCCTTTTGTATGTGCAGAGTTAATGAGTAGTGTGATTATTTTTTTCAAATTTCATTGATTTGTTTGAGAAAGACAATTTTCTTTACTCACATTGAGTGTCATATTAGATAGAAAGAGATGTTGCACGTGTGTTGCGTGTGTGTGTGTGTGTGTTGCACGTGTGTGTGTGTGTGTGTGTGTGTGAGAGAAAGAGAGAGAGAGAGAGAGAGAGAGAGAGAGAGAGAGAGAGAGAGAGAGAGAGAGGGGGGGAGAGGGAGAGAGAGAGAGAGAGAGCGGGGGAGAGGGAGAGAGAGAGAGAGTGAACTGTCTTCACTGCAGAAGACAGTGAAAGAGAGTGAAAGAGAGAGTGATGGAGGGAAGGCTACAATGTGAGAGAGCGAGGGTATTTAACTGGCAAACCAGGCTCAGTCTGCAGCGTTTGGTTGAGGACATTAAGTATCCTCCCACACCGGGAAGGCTACAATGTGAGAGAGTGAGGGTATTTAACTGGCAAACCAGGCTCAGTCTGCAGCGTTTGGTTGAGGACATTAAGTATCCTCCCACACCGGGAGAAAACACTTAACCTTTTCTTTGGAAAGTAGGGAGAAATGCTGCGTAGGAAAATCACATTTATCCTTGCTTACAATGCAGGAAGTGGATAAGGAAGCAGCCTTCATTGTGGAGCGGGTGATATTATTACAGGGACCTCCACCAATCGATCTCACATCAAAATTGGATTGATTATATCGGGCTTAATATCCTTGAGTTTCATGACCCTATGAGTATAAAGTGATAAATGTTTTCAATCTCCCATTCAGTTGCATTGATCAGACTGCAAACAAATCTGACGTTTCAACAACTTCAAGAAGTTCCCAATGGTACTGAAGATAAATAGGAGACAGCGCTGCGACGTATTGCAACACGAGCTCCGAAGGCAGACCCATTCACCTTCAGGAAAACGTAACCGTAGTGTTAGTATTTGATTACAGCTGAGCTAGTTCTTGACTAAGATCAGAGCATGACCTGTCGTTGACCCCTTGCCTGCTGGGCCCTGACCCCTCAGCCTTCCTCTCCTCCACCCCGATCGGGGTTGGATTATTCTGTCCACTCTTTGCAGTGCTGCAAAGGGACAAACGGCATGTGTTGTGATAATGAGCGGTTACCTGATCAATGTGCCTCAAGGATATGCTGACCTGTGCTAGCCATCCCTCCAGCCCTCTGACTCCCCTCCCCACTCTGTGCATGCACACCTACCACTCACGGTGAGTCACGGGCCTGCAAGTTTTTAGAGGTTAGTATTCCAGATGCCCAAATGTGTAACTTTGTGCACATTTGGGCTTTTTTTCTTGACTGAACTTTGCCTGAGGCTGCCTTAGGGGGTTGGTGGTTGTGGCGGTGGTGAGGTGGATGGTGTTGGTGGAAGTGGTGTTTGTGGTAGGAGTGGTGGTGGAGGTGGAGGTGGTGGTGGTGGAGGTGGTGGTGGTAGTGGTGGTGGTGGGGGTGGAAGTGGTGGTAGTGGTAATGATTGCGGTAGTTGTGTAGGTGGTGGAAGTGGTGGTGGTGGTGGTGGTGGTGGTGGAGGTGGTGGTAGCGGTAATGATTACAGTGATTGTGGAGGTGATGGAAGTGGTGGTGGTGCTTCTTGTGGTGGATCCGCAATTGACTTATGGTTGTTTGATGGGATTTGAATGTGCAGCTTGTGCATAAAATACAAAATGAGCAAAGAGCTGCGTCAGGACCTAGTGCTGTGTATGTGTGTGTGTGTGTGTGTGTGTGTGTGTGTGTGTGTGTGTGAGTGGGACGGTATTGTATGCATTAGTATACGATAATTCTGCTCTCTCCGATTCGGAGGGAGATGCAATTACAGTTCATTATTACTGATGGAGGGTTCTCGCTTTTTGGGGTATTTGTCTGTTTGCCCACAATATACCCCAGCTAGCATGTGATTGGAGATTATCGATAGTTTATATTAGAACCATTTATATTGCTGCTGTTCCCTTTGTGTTATCCTACGCCCTCCGCGGATAACCACAGTGTGAGCGTCTTCCATACAAAGTATTTCTGGCACATTTATATAGACTGTGTAGAAATAACTCAAGCTAATAATACAGCAGCAGAGAACAAAGTCACTGAGGTTCAAGTAGATAAAGGTTTCCCATCTTGCCACCGATAATAATCCACCAGTGCCGTGGTCATAAATATAACATTAGCATTGCTGGATGGGTTGGAGTATTATGATCTAATAGCGATACCGTGTCCAAAAGTGAAACATTGACTTTGTTTTAGTTGATCAAGTAACAGTGCCACAGAGAGTTTAGGTTCATTCTATCCTTTTCACGACGCACATAATTAAGAAAAACCTTTTTAATCACAACACATTGTTTAATTGGGGTTAAAGTGTATGCTAAATTGGGTGCACCCTCCTTATTAAGGGCTATCTTTTTCAGCCCGCGTCGTGTTTATCCTCCTTTGTTATCCTCTATAATGTTGACTGTGGGTTTGGACGATGTAGAGGGGCCTTTGAGTGAAAGGCTATCCCCACGACATATAGGAGAGACGGGGGGAGATGGCGTGGCTAGTGGGCCACTTCAGTATGATCAAAGGATTAACAGAGCTAATCAGCACTGGCTGCCCGCCCAGACGGGGAACGGTACGCCCGCTGAAGAGAAGACGTGATCCCTCCTCAGAGACGTGCAGAGGAAAACTTTAGCAGACAGGTGACGACGACTTGAGAGGATTCAACGGCAAGAAGGCATTACCCAACGTTACACCATGTTGTCGGAAAGGGACCGTGAGCCACAATTCATCTTCATCTTTATTTCATCTTCATCTTCAACATACCATACTATTCCATTTTATCACTTTTACTTAAATAAGACTAATAAGTTTAGTGAAAACAGTTGTAAAATCCCATGTTTATGGGAAGTGCCTTTTTTCTAGGAACTTTGACTTCACGCCAAAGGGACACTTCAGTACATAATGCCGTGACCGTGTGGATGTGTGGAGCTCCGTCTGGGCAGCCGTTGATGTTGATGGCCGTGTCTGAGATAGGTTTAACCTTCTCAAGCTCTTGTAGGCTACTATACCATTAAAATGCTGATACAAAGCGATGGTACTAGCTTAAAAACAATTAACAATGTTGGCACAGGTCGTAATAATTGGGAAAAAACGTCCCCCCTCCTTCGTAGTATTCGAGCTGCAATTGTTTCAAATCTCATAGTGTTGGTTTCCAGCTGAAACAGGGGATTCACAGGGGATTCACTTACACTTTAATTACTTATTAATACAACACAGATGTGTCATATGTTCACCTTTCACGTTCACTCACCACAAAATCTTTCAATTAATGATTTTGGGGGATGATCTTGATTTCCTGACAGCTGCTCTGGACCCCCTGTGATGCCCTTTTCCTTAACCACATCCTTACTGTAGTTGTTTTGAACAGCGCTGGGTACCTGCTGTAGAGTGTGTCTGAGGGAAGCCCACCTGGGCTCCCTGCCCAGGTTATAGGAGCATATGCTGGTTATCTAACTCTTCCTGATTTCACCATCTCTCTCTCGATCTCTCTCTGTCTGTTTTTGCATCTCTATCTCTCATTCTCTCTCTCTCTATCTCACCCTCTCTCTCTCCCTCTCAATCTCTCTCTCTCTCTCGCTCACACATGCACATCTCTCTCTCTCTCTCTCTCTCTCTCTCTCTCTCTCTCTCTCTAACATGATACCTGCGACTGCCCCACTCACTCATCATGAACACACATCTGGCTATATCTCTCTCTCGTGCTCTCTCTCCCACACACACACACACACACACACACATCTCTGTCTCTCTCTCTGCCACCTTATCAGCAGTCTGTAGCTTGCATGCTCAATCGGCTGATTTGTCAAGGGTGACTCCGAAAGATTCTGATAGGCACTTTGCAAATCACCCAGTTGATCTAAAATATCGACCGGCTGCAAAAAGTCATTACACACAATAATGGCGGCCAGGACCTTGAAGTTGTGACTTAATTAGGTTTCAAATGGCCTCAAAAATGCCTTCAAATTGGATCCCTTGGAGAGTAAATGCACCTTGGGATTCATCACTTAGATTACAGGTGCAGACATCAAAGCACAACCTACCACTGACAATAGGACTGCTACTGGCTACATGATAGAGCCTGAAGAGGGCTGACCTTCCATAATCCCTCTACTGCCAATATCGGCCATGCTTATCTGTTTGCTGTTTTTCTCATTGTGATTATTAC
Organism: Micromesistius poutassou; assembly: GCF_964030765.1. Taxonomy (NCBI): domain Eukaryota; kingdom Metazoa; phylum Chordata; class Actinopteri; order Gadiformes; family Gadidae; genus Micromesistius; species Micromesistius poutassou. The sequence continues at coordinate 9,658,403 of NC_140278.1, forward strand.
CGAATGGGCCAGGAAATGAGCTTTTCTTTGTAGGATCAGAATTTTTTTTTAAACTACCGTTTTCTACTGTTATTTTGAGGGTTGAACTCATGCATGCATATTCTATTATTTCCTGTACTGCTTTCATATATAAGATAAAAACAAATTTCTTACTAATGAGTAGGAAACATGTAGGAGCAACACTTCATAAATGATCAATTCACTATTTACTAATCCTCCATTAACGCTTCAAAGTTTATGTTATCTAAGTGCTACCGAAAAAATCATAAAACAGAGGAATCACTGTCGCATTCGTTGAATTTGAGTGTTTTTTGTACCTTCATTTGCCATGTGTGTGTGTGTGTGTGTGTGTGTGTATGTGTTGGTCCAAAATAGAAAACCAAGATTTCCACGTACGACAAGATGTGGGAGTTCATGAGCAGTCGGCGGCACTCGGTGATGGTGAAGAACGTGGAGGAGGGCATTCACCGCGTGCTCACCTCCGACTACGCCTTCCTCATGGAGTCCACCACCATCGAGTTTGTCACGCAGCGCAACTGCAACCTCACGCAGATCGGGGGACTCATCGACTCCAAGGCCTACGGAGTCGGCACACCAATGGGTGCGTATGCTATCGCGCTTTTTAACCCAGACCCTCCCTTTAACTCTGGCCAGAGCGGATGTGGAACACCACCTGGAACGCTGTTTCGGAGATGAATGGCGCGTTGGGGGACTGTCAACAGGTCGTGTTGCACTTGCTGCAACACCGTGAGATTTAAAACTGTAAAACGATATGCAAATCGTTGACGGTTTAAACCTTTGCATCACGTTTGTTGACACGTACGCCAAATACCCGTTGACCCATCAGACCATGGAATTTGAAGTCAACAAATCACACGTCACGTCACTCACAATCACTGATCGAAAACTGGACCCTGTTGCATTTTGACCTTAATGTTAATTCGGCAATTTCAGTTTTGCATACGTTCACGATTATTTATGCAGGTGTCAGTGGGCTCCTCAGGCAGAGGGTTAATCACTACTGGGCCCTGGCTGATGAGAAGTGCTGACAACATGTAGTGAAGCCTCAACTTTTCCCTATCTGGAGGACAAGGTTTGGCAGTATCGGCTTGTGTTTTCGGAGACATATTTTCCACAACACATGCATGATGGGACATACGGGTTTTGTCTTCTACAGGTCCTGTCTAGCTCAAGTGTGTACAGGGTCGAGCCGTTTGGGATTCGATTTCTCACAGGCTCCATCCGTGCTAAGAACGTTTGCGCTGGAGAGGCTGTTGATAAAAGTTTTACTGAACGGTGCTACCCACAAGAACGAGGAGTCACAGGTGGACATATTCAGAGTTGTATTTTATTAGTCTGTTAAATAACACTAAATATAATTTAATTGTACCGTTTTATCAGTCATATTTGCAATGCAACAAATTTAACCAGCGCCTGGTTAGCTTAACCAAAATACATGCGTTGATGTTCGTATATGTGCAAGATAATAAACATGTATTCACACTACATCCTTTACTACTACTACTACTACGTTTAATACAGTCGCACATTGACTTTATTATCTAAATAATATATACAAACACAGATAAATATGTTCAATGTCTACCATAAACATGTCAACCTTCAGCTCTGAGCAGCACTTGTTACCCAACCGCTAAGAGTTATACTTTGTAAGGCTTGTACATTGCAGCATCGCATTGCAATGAAGGCCTACATTTTGGAAAAATAAGGGCATTGGATTGTTAGTTATTATGTTTGAAGTGGTGTTTTTTTAGTAATTGATAACAAATTCATCGTGAACTGATTTGATATAATGGGGTGACATTGGAAAGTGCCACATAGTTTCACTTGGCAAAGCAACGTTTTAATTAGCCTAGGTGACAGTATATTTACGTTATTATAAATTCTATATATGAGTATTCAGCCACAAAAAATCCCATAATGCATTCTGATGTACAAGCCGTAGAAGCCATAAAAATGAATTAATTTTTTTAAATTTTAATTTGTGTATAATCCTGGGTCTCTCTTCTAATCACAGTAATGCTGCATATCCCAGTGGCATATATTTTTACATTTGTTTGTGTCCATGTCAGATGATATATACAGAATGATTTTTTTGAAATAGATTAGAGGCGCAAGCACAATTCATTGTTTTCTTTGTCTATTGTCTTCAACCTTGGTTGCAACCCACGTGGTTTCTTTTCACCGTAGAGAGGCAATGTGTACGATATGAGCCGAGGCCCCAGGGCTAACCGGCTAGAGGAACCATGAGGAACACGAAGGAACCAGAGACAGTCATGATAGAGAGCGAGAGAGAGAGAGAGAGAGAGAGAGAGAGAGAGAGAGAGAGAGAGAGAGAGAGAGAGAGAGAACCATGGCTAGAGAGAGAGAGAGAGAGAGAGAGAGAGAGAGAGAGGCAAAGAGGCTCAGTGCAGGTTGTGTGCGGAGGTGTCTGCATTTGATTATTGAGCTCAGCGGAAGATTGTCATAATCCGGTTATGCACGCCAAACCACAATTTCCTCCAAGACACCAAAAACAGTAAAAAAAAAATATATATAATAGAAAAAGAACACGTTGTGTTAAGTACCCGAGTTAAGAGAGGGAAAATTAATTAGAGTCAATTTGAGAGGGAACTCAACATGAGGAACTGGTGAAAAGGAGACACACTGTGTGCGTAGTGTTCATTACTGTTTCAAGAATTCTTGCCTCCTCCTCAGTGTGGCCTATAAACAAAAAATGCTTCACAATTAATTCTAGTCTAATGACACTACTTAATTGTAGGAGTTCTTGCACTTGCACATTCCACCACTCGTGTTTCTAGCACTCCTTCCAGTGACTTGATACAAGTACTTGACACACATATCATCTGGTTATACCTCAAGCTTATTCTTCCATAACGAATAATGAATAAGACGCCACAAAAACATGGTAAAACATCAAGACATAGATTTGGAGAACATTGCAACATGCAGCCTTGAAAATCATCCACCCTTAGCGGCAATTCAAGAAGATAATGTGAACGATTATGTTCCTGTAAGGGGCGACGTGATAGGCGGGCTACAACAGCTCAGGATTCATCTCTGTTATTGCTTTCTTCAATGTCCTTGATGTGTTTGTGGGGGTGTGCATGTATATGTGTGTATATGTGTGTGTGTGTGTGTGTGTGTGTGTGTGTGTGTGTGTGGGTGTGGGTGTGTGTGTGGGTGTATGTCTCTGCATCTGTTAATGTACGCCTCTGTCGGGTCTGCTTTGAAGTCTGGGATTGACAGCCTGCCATTCAATAGGGCTGTGCCTGGACGGAGAAGCCATGCTGCTTGTTTGTGTGTACAACCACAGCAACACGCCTGTGGTGCAGCACAACGCATCTTTCACCAGGAAAAGGAAAGAAAGCGAGAGGAAAACAAAAACGTGTTATATCATTACTCCCATGTGGCCCGTTCACACACGCTCAGAACAAGGCATTTAAATTGCTAATCCTACCCTTTTAGTACCCTTTTCCATATGCAGCCTGTATTCCCCGTATAGCCAGTCCATTTAGCATATATCTCATTGACTTTAAGAGGGAGTCGTTGTCGGGTAGCATTAGCACCCGAACTGTCATAGCGGACATACGGCCCCACTCGCCGGAACCCTAGTGGCTCTGTGCACTCTGTAATGGACAGTTCTCACAGCTGCTGGTCCCAGCTCTGTCTACTGGAATTTCTACACTATAGAGCGTTCTGTTGGCTCACCCTGATGTTCTCACTGTGCGCATAGTAAACATAGCATGCACAGATTTTGTGCTCACAAAAAACCCTGTCATCAGCATGGACATTTCTAATTTCCTATTTCGAACAGTATGATTTTACTTCAACTGTTTGCTGGTAATGCTTGCCTTATGTATGTCAATTATGGCCCCCATTGCATTGCATTGCCTCACCTATCCTGGTTCTACCTGTCTACTCTTAACCATCCCTAAAGGGAGGCATCCCTCCTGTGAGACTGTATCCAGGGGAATTGTATCCAAATACAATGGACTTGACCTGAAGCAACATGTGCATTTTCAGTTTGAATAAAAAACATAGTAAGGCACACCAGTAAGGCAGGAAACATTTTTTTGCCAGTGGGTGGGATTATTGTCCATTCAGTGTGTGTGTGTGTGTGTGTGTGTGTGTGTGTGTGTGTGTGTTAGAGAGAGAACGAGAGAGAGAGTGAGCGAGAGAGGGGGAGAGTGAGAGAGAGAGAAAGAGAGAGAGAGAGAGGGGGAGAAAGAGAGATATTGTGTGCATGGATGTGTGTGTGTGTGTGTGTGTGTGTGTGTGTGTACTGTATGTGAGGTGAATGGTAATGCGACCGCATTCACACGCACAGAAGTTTTCTGTGCTTGGTCCCCTGGAGAGGTAATTAAATGGAGTCATTGAGTACATCTGACACAAGTTCTATACCTGCACAGGTTGTTCACTTGGAACGACTCCAGCGCTGCCTGCCTCTGTCTCTCTGGAACGTGTTTGCCGTCTCCCACTTCAGCCGCATGTGTCTTTGTAAGGCTGCATAAATGATACGCTGCGGCGTGCCTCGGTCACTCGTCAGTCATGCAAGTGGATGCCGCTCCGTGTTTGTTTAGCGGAGACATCAGGAGCCATATGGAGACCTGGGTGTCGTCTCTCTCCTGTGTGCACTAGTCGGGGAACGGCGAGTGACTCGCGGCGCACAAATAAACTAGAGAAGGACATAACAGGAGGCAGAAGACAGATTCTTGAAGAGAGAGAGAGAGTGAGAGAGAGAGAGAGAAAGAGAGAAAGTGGGAGAGAGAGAGAGAGAGAGAAAGTGGAAGAGAGAAAGAAAGAGAGAGAAAGCGGGAGAGAGGAAGAGAGAGAGAACAAATTAATCTGCAGCGATGCAAGCGAGTCCCGAGACGAGTCTACCCGTTGTGTATGAAAGCACTCCAATCAGGTGTTTCGGCCCATCTGGGCTTCTGTCCCGATAGTAAATTGTTATACGTACGATATGTGATGCAAGTCTCTATTTACTATGCCCATCATGCAAAACAAAGCCTTGTCTATATAGAACGATTTTTCCCCCCCTCTCGCTGTGCTCAAATGACACGTGTTCAGAGTGCAAGACAAGACGTTGCAACTCATGTACATTTCTATGTTGTTTGTCCCTTTTTTTTGGGGGGGGGGGTTGGATTCAGAGACAATGCATCTGGGATCGGTGTGCCATTACTCAGCTTTGATCTGGCAGATTACAGCTATGTGTCTTACTCTGGATTCACAGTGGCCTGTCCCGCTCTCTCTCTCAATCTGCGCCTCCGTCTGAGGATTAAGTGCCTCTCTAACCGGTGCGCATGCTGAGAAGGGCTCTTTTCTTTAGCTCTCGAAATTAACATATTCTGTTTAGCACAGACAAGCACAACACATTGAAATCTCTCTCTCTATCTGTCTCTCTTTCAGTCATTCTCTCTCTCTCTCTCTCTCCCTCTCTCTTACCAGCGATATCTGGTGCTTGGTATGCATGGGATTTTTCCACCATTCAAATTATGAAACACTTGAAGAAAGTGTGATATAATAACAATAAGTAATAATTTGCTTAGGAGAACAAACAAGGGTGAAAAAAAATGGGTTCTGCATAACGTGTCTTCAAACTCTCGGGCTGAATAATGATGCCCATGTGGTCCTTCCCTCAGATGACGCCTTTCCATTTGTTTTGATGCGGTATAGCGCTGGCAGTGTTCCAAGGCTGCCCGTTCCTCTGGCTGAGCAGCAGTTATCGGACACACATTCACTGTGTTTTTTATTCCCCAGCAAGGGAAGCGAGGGGACCGGTGCAGGCTAGGGCCTGTACTTATATGGAAACGAATGGCAGAGAGGAAAAATGCTTATGTTTTACCCCTGGCCGTCACTGTGGTACTAAATGCCTTTTTTTTTAAATACCCTGGCTGGCCGTTTTGAAATAAAAGCCCAGACACCCAGTCGCCCGCAGGCGCAGATAAAGGACAAGGGAGATGGGAGGTATTCAAACGGGCTGCCACCGCCACAGCAGCAGCACTGTCACGCACCTGTGGGTGGCGGTTACCCCATTGGCTCCGGCGGGAAGTGTATCATTGTCGCTCTTTAGGGTCTTAAAACGGCGTGTTCACACGGCCCCATTGTCAAACCGACAACCAGCCTCCACCCCACGGAGAGCAGCTGTCTCTCGTGTACTAAACTAAACATTTTGTTGCTTTTTATTTGCTGCCCCAGCCACCACTACAACAACAAAAACGTTGTGGCTCGATGGTTTTCCATTCAAGACGACCTTCACTTTTTTTTAGCTGAAAGAGGATTTTGCCAAACGGAGGTAGAAATGTTTGTGGGAATGGGTCCTTATCTCACGAAAGGCTTCACCCTTCTGCTGTAATCAGGGCCGGTGTCAGGTGACCTGGTTTTGATGTGCTCGCGCCGGCGACGTGCCAGAGTCTATTTTGTCAACGCGGGGAGGAGGAGGCCTCCCGGAGCATTGTGGGTAAACAGAAGGGGGATGCGTTGGGCGTACTCTGCATATATCTTACACATGCGCGCGTGTGTGTGTGTGAAGGGAATACTTCAAAGATGTGCACTGGGAATGCCTCTTCATATTAAGGCAACAAAACAGGTCGTAGTGGAAGCGTTACCGCAAATTAAACACGGCAACAGCTTTAATTAAAGAAATAAAGTGTGTGTGGATAAAACGAAAGGGTGTAGAGGCCCCCCTTAGAGATATTTTGTTCTTAATGGCTTGTTATTGCTGGGTGCTTTGGGTTTCGTGGAAACTGTAAGGACGATAAGGAATCCATTATAGTGGAGGAATCTGTGCAGTTTATTCTGGATGACATGGATTGATCTTTACATTGACATGAGAAGTCCTTATATTAGGACCTTATATTAATACAAGAGCTCTCAAAGACTGGATACTTAAAGATAATGGAGCCTTTTCATACAGTAGACACAACTTTGTAATTTCCTTTTACTTGAAACATAGAAAAGTGCAGTTTTTCCTTCCGTGGAAATGTAGGTCTAAAGAGGTTGCTATAATACATTCATAGGTAGGTGACAAAACAAAAATTAAATTTTTCAGTTTCTCCTCCACCCCATGATAAATAAGGTTAGATAAGCAAAAAACATACTTCTCCTGATGTGATGTAGGCAAAAAAGACATCATTTTAATAAAGCAGTCACACTTTATCTAAAACATTCACTGTAACACATTCAATCACTCACTATTCTGTGAGTCTTTTATGTATTCCTTTTTTCACATAGGCCTGTGGCCCAAGTCTACACGCCTGCATTACAAGCATGACGGCATTTGAAAGACCACACTTAAATGGAAATACATTATCACACAAAAAACCCTTCTTTCCCCCCACTCCCCCCCCCGCCTCCACAAAGCCTCCTTGAATCGTTCTGTGCCATGTTCGCTCAGATGGATAACCTGTGTCATTTTCTTTGTTGTGTTTCCCCACCCCCCCCCCTCAGGCTCTCCTTACCGAGATAAGATCACAATAGCCATCCTCCAGCTGCAGGAGGAGGGGAAGCTGCACATGATGAAGGAGAAGTGGTGGCGGGGGAACGGCTGCCCCGAGGAGGAGAGCAAGGAGGCCAGCGCCCTGGGGGTGCAGAACATTGGGGGCATCTTCATCGTGCTGGCCGCCGGCCTGGTGCTGTCCGTGTTCGTGGCCGTCGGCGAGTTCCTCTACAAGTCCAGGCAGAACGCGCAGCTCGAAAAGGTACGTGCGACCGCGTCGTTCGTCACGTGATGCGCGGGGGGGGGGGGGGGGGCGGGCGTCGGGGCGACACCCGGAGAGGTGTGTGAGATTTGTGTGATGCAGGACAAAGATTACAGTGATGTGTGGGGGGCCAGATGGGTGTTTCGGGGGGGGGGGGGGGGGGGGATATCTCAGCCCCTGCACACATTGTCTCTTTCATGTCAAAAGAAGAAAGAAATGCATACTTCCTTTACCATGCCATATCATCTTGGACATACTAACTAAATACACATGCATACTTATATGATAAGTAGGTTCAAATTAATCTTGAAACATGTTTTGTAGAATTAGTCTGATACCCATGGCAACCGATTGATATGACAGAATGCAGCGCTTTATACATGAATATTATACATGAATGGATAGACGGATATTTGGATTCAATGAATTTTGACAGTTTGACTCAATCTGTAGTCATATATTCCACAAGATAAGGGTTGGTGTCTTTGCATTTATTCATTTAGGCCCAATGGCGACAACGAGATAAACGTGAGGAATTCTGCTGTCACCATGGACCCACGCTAGACTTTAACCACCGTCCCAAATGACCGCAAGAAAAACCCAAGACACTTTTGTACTGTAAACCGTCAAACAAATGCCCCGGCGTTTATTTGTTTCACACCAGTTCCTGTTTCGTCTTCTGGGAGGTTTTTTTCTGAATAGGTTTTTGTTGCCACTCTAGTGTACAATGGGAATATAAACTGCAACAGACTCTTTGCAGAGTAATCAAAACATGGGCAACACGTGGGTAGTCAGGTTCACGTTGTCTTTCGGTTCCAGTCAACGCTGTAGGGCGTTCCCCGCCACGACGACCACCACCACGCATGACCCACGCAAGGGGATCTGAGGCTTCTCTTACATTGCACATCATAGTAATAGTGGTGACCTCTCCTCCCTTCAGTCCCCCTCTGCATAGGGTCACACTACTCTTAGAAAGGAGTCCCACTCCTGATCGACGCTCCAGAATACAAACCAAGTGCAGTAACAAGCCTCAGAATATATGATAGTGGTATAGCCTCGACAAAGAAAACTACAATAATGGCTGCCATTCGATGCATACATTAAATTACATTCAGTATGCGCAATTCAGTACGTCGCAAAGCAGTAACCCAGTGAGCCATTAATAATAATAACAATAATAATTGACTACAGGGTGGGGGGGAGTACTGTAAATTGTCCTGGTGAAACATAGCCCTCCCCCGGTGTCGACTTGCCCCCGGAGATAATGAGCTCTCTTGGAGGAGACAGAATCATAAATCCCGGTGTCTAAGCCCTGCTTCGCCCACTAGCGCTAGCTAACAGCTTACTCCAACACCTTTCATTGTTCACGTAGTGTGCTGCACAGCGGCCAAAAGACCTTTTATTGATGAGCCCACGGTCCTGCCTGTGTTTTGATGTTCCACAGCTGTGTTGGTGGCATGCGCACGTGTACGTTGACGCACAGGTGACCGTCCGCACAAATGCACATACGTGAACGTACGTACACACACACAGGCAAACACGTTTAGACACATACACGCGCACACAAATGTGACGTTATACTAGTCTGCCTATAAATTAACAATTTTAAGAGCACCATGTTTATTGAAGATTGAGATGTACATGGTATTGTAGAAATAACTATTTTTTAAATATTACATCTTTAAAAAAGATTCTCCTTGACAGAATAATGTTAACCACTTGAAATATTTAGCAATTGATGCAAGTGGTCAAAATCATCTATTGTTACACTTTCCACTTTGTTGTAGATCACTGTGCTCAACGTATATAAGGATATTAAATTACCCGGTTGATTGAGTCTGTAAAAGTATTATTACCTATGACTATTATTGGACATTTACTTTCTGTATAAGGTCATGTTTGTATCTATACCCTTCGAGACACTGTTTTTTTAGATATGATAACAGTGAGTATAATGTGAAAGTTGAATTCCTGTTACACATAACTATAGTTGGTCAAACATTTGTTGTCGTTGTAAAAGGATAATTACTATATTTACTTTTACACTTTCCTCTACCGCAACTTGAAACACATTAATGTGTGAATATGGGCAAGCGAGCACATGCAGAATGCAACGCCTCCACTTTGTCAATTATTTGATTGTTATTTGTGCTGCGATTATTTCACTTAATTTTTAAAACAGCCGTAGGAGTTACATGACATGTATTTATTGATTACAATTAGTTCATCATACACAGTCCAATACTAAGCTAAATTGTTATCGGGCTAATCTGTGGAAATCAATCATATAATTTGTGTGGTTATTGGGCGCCTCTTGCATAATTGACTATTACCTTTTATTTTCAAACATGGGGTTATTTTCTCTCCATGATGCTGAAAGTGTCAACTTGAAAAATGTGGTGCTAAGCATCTCTTTGTTGTGTTTCACACGCTTGACAGTGCACACCCCGCAATTTGCATTCTATAATTACTTGTGTTTTCAAACACTCTAAGGGAGAAAAATAGCAGCTCTTCGTTCATTAAATGGGATGAGCAGTACACCCTGTGAACACTGAGCTGAACTGTTGATAGTGCTTTTAAGATCCACACAGATGTGTAAAAGGCACCAATGGTGCTTTTTGAGAAGATGGAATTTAACTGAATTCTCGGATTGTGATGCTGTGAGACCCGAGCATTGTCCAATGACACCATCCACTTGTTAAAGTAATAAATACAATATTGTGAATAAACATTTGATAAGTTTGCACATTTGGGATTTTTCTTTTGTATAATTGTTTTTTATTTAACTCGTCCTAGAGCTATCAGGCTTTTCTTTGTCCCCAGTTTGTTCTTCCCTACATATTCCATGTGCACTACATGCTACGTTTAGCCTTAATCAGATAGTAAGCACTGTATTGTTTTTATCATAAAGGCAAGATTTTGTTTTTCATGCTAGCTAATCCTACACCCAGGCCTACTTCAATTAGAAAATCCTTCTTCCCACCTCACACGTGATTCATTAAAACAAATTCAGTACAACTTAAGTCTGCCATAAACAACACAACACGTTGACACTGCGAAGGGAACGTCCGCCATATCTTCCTTCTCCATCCGCAGCCCTGCACACCCGCGTGCTAACAACAGCAGCCGCCATTCTGTAGCCATGGCTAATTGATTTGTCCTCATCTCCATCTCCGACGTGTCAGAGTTCCATGATTACCACGGTTGTCCATTTCCTTCCTCTTCTCCACCTCCTCTCCCCCCCCTCCCCCCCCCCCCCCCCACCCAGCTCCTCCTCCGCTTCCTCCTACCGCTTCTCCTCCTCCCGCTACTCCTCCTTCTCCTGCTCTTCCCTCTCCTCCTGCCCGCTGCTGACGGCGCCGCAGAGTAACCCGGCTCCACGGGGGGGGGGAGGGGCCCCCCGCAGGGACCACCTGCTGTGTGAGGAGCCCGCCTCATCCCCATGTGCACACCCGCTCTCATCCCACACACACGCACACACACACACACACACACACACAGACACACCCATACGCACACACATGCACACACACGCACACACACATATGCACACACACACGCACACATGCATGCACATGCACACACAAATGCGCGCGCACACACACACACACACACACACACACACACAGAAACACACAGGCACATGCATGCACATGCACATACATGCACACACACACACACACACAAACGTGTGTAGAAACACTAAGACGAATGCCCACATTTGCATGCGCATGGACACAGTAGATGGATATACAGTATATATATATATACATAATGTATATATATATGTATGTGTGTGTGTGTTTGTGTGTGCTTGTGTGTGTGAGTTTGCAGCATCACCACGTATGAAACAAAAAGAAAGAAAATCCACACAATTCCACGCCCACACACTCACACACATGAAGGAATAAATGGATAGATAAATAAATAAATAGACGCAACACAAAACAACAACAGCAGCAGCAAGACCATAGTGACAACTGGGCACGCGGTGACAGTCTGTCTGGTGGGAGCTCAGAGGAGCCCACACACATTAGGCAAAGTCACAAAACAACTCTTCACTTATCACTCTCCGGGGGTGAGAGACGGAGAGTGAGGCGATGATTACCCCGGCAGCTCTCGGCCATTCCATTCACATCGCCTGCTCTAGGCCTTTTCTTATTTTCCTCTTTTCTTTCTTTTTCTTTGCCTTCCATTTTTCTGCCCCAGTGTATTCCGAGACAACCCTGCCCCAGCCCACAAGCTTTTTTTTTAATGTTGTATATAAAGTATATTTATATCAAGAAAACAGTGAGTGGCCACGTTGTGTGAGTGATATTATGTTACATTAAGCATCAATGTTAGAGTATACAGAAGGTAAAACCCAAGCCCAAACTCATGCTGGATAGAAATGTGTTATAGTTCTAAAACAATATTGAACTGGTATCAAAAGGCCACCATCAATCTAGTGTGACACCCATATCAGGGGCTGGCAGTAACAGCTTGCGAGTTACAGATTGTGCTCCATCTTTAACTCAGAAGAGGGCCGCTTCAAACTGTGTCTTGCTATTCTACTTTACAGAGAAGAAAAAATCAATAGCTATAAAAGCTGTTTTTCAGAGTGGTGTGGCAATCAGCAGTTACTCCACCAGGCCGGTTGAGCGAGAAAGAGATTATTATTTTTCAGTGCTTTTATTATGATGTAACATTTCAATGATATCATTTTTATTACATTGAATCCAATTTTTGCAGATCGTCAGGCATCGCGGCAAAACGCTGCGACACATAGCGAAGGGTCCAGCCTCTATCCTTTATCCGTATCTACTATGAATGTTCATGGTGTGCCATCAGTACTTAAAATGCGATACAGAATTAATTTAGACTTTGATCAGGGCCCCCCTTGCATGAGAACAGGGTGCTGCATCATTCTTCTGAGTGATTGTCAGAGAGACACCCCACGTTTGGAACGAGAGTCAACACAAGATCCTCTGGCAGAACATACTTTGACCCCTTGAATAAAAAAAAAACACCCAGCAAAACACGAGGACCTGGAAAATCTCCCAGCAGACAAAAGTATTCATCCCAGAGAAATGTGTTTTCCCCTCAGCCTTTTTGAGGGCCACAAGTATGAAGTGTGTAAGCCCCAGTGTTGGCATTGTTTAGCACAACATGTGCCGACGCCAGAGTAGCTTGAGACAGGGAGGGTTGGAAGGGAGAACCAAGGGGGGAAGGGACAAGGAGCAGTTGGATTGGGCATGTGGCTGCAACACAAGCCTCGAGTCAGATGAGAAGTAATGAGTGTTCATAAGGCCTGCTGCTCCATGGGTCTGGGTAGGGGAAATCCACCGTGGACAAAGTGCTTAGTGTGTGTTTGTGTGCGAGAAAGAGGTTTTGTGTGTGTATATGTCGTTCTGTTTGTGACATAACTGCAAACTGCACTTAGTTGATGAACTGTAGTCTTGCATAGTTCACTTGTATGTGTTTGTTCCAAATTGTGTGTTGTTTTGTGTGCGTTGCTGTGTGTGTGTTTATATGTATGTGTGTGTGTGTGTGTGTGCATGCGTGTGTTTGTGTGTCTGAGCCCAGTGAACATTTGCGTCCGCATTTGGATCAAGCTCCCCAAAAAATTTACACAATCACAGAGAATGAATATAGCACTCGCTTTGTGTAGGACTCAAGTCTATTTTAGACGCAAACGTTTTTAAACATTATTTGATCATTTCCCGACACAGCCGGTCAAAAGCCGGTCTAGAGAGAAACAGAGGGAACAAAATGTGTCTGTTTGCCTTGCTGTCTGTACCCTGAATCGTGTGGCTATTACCTTTAAATCCTTGCTGGTAACTCAGGCTTAGCAGGCTCATATGACATCACACTCACCTGCCAAGTACAACAGAGGCTTAGAAAAGGTAACCGTTTTAACAAATTCCAGTTCAGGTTTTACCCATGACATTCAACCTTAAAGAGAACCAATCGCACAATGACAACCAATATCCCTAGCTCAGTCAGTACATGTTATAATGATCTACTTATCTTTATTATATATTTTTGGTTTTTATACATCCTCATTTCATAAAAGGAAGTAGTCCAGAAGGTTCTTTCCATGAAATCACTGTGGATAAACCCAGCCAGATAGGATCTTTCTCAAATTATCTTCAGCAGGGCAGTATTTTTATGCTCACAAAGCCATTTTCATGGATCCTAAGATTGGTTTGTGGTGAATACTCCCTTTTGTATAGTACAATATAATATTAACACATTAAATCACTCACAGTTATGCAATCAGTCTTTCATTTATTCATAATTAATGTCATGCATGTCTAATTACACACTGTATAATACAATGATTTGATGGTGTTGAAATGTAGAACTTTGATTAGTCTCTCCAAATTAGCATTTGCCAATCACATGCTAGTTTTACATATCCCTCTCTAATGCTCACCTATGACCTGTAATGTCCCTAAATCTCTTAAATTCCTTCCACTCACAAACCCACCACCATCAACGCCACCACCACCACTAACTCCCCAATCACCACCACCACTATCAGCACCTCAACCACCACGAACACCAGCATCAGTACCACCACCACCAACACCACCACCTCCACTAACACCACCACCGTCACCACTCCCCCACCCCCCCCCCCACCATCTCCATCACCACCACCACCACAATCATCTCCCATACCAACACCACTAACACCACCACCACCTCCACTAGCATGACCACACCACTGACATCACCAACCCCCATCACCAACCCCCACCCCCTCCCCTCCACCACCATCACCACCACCACCACCACCCTGTCCCGACTGTACCGACATCTCCCAGCCTGTGTACTTGTACACTGGACTCAATGCGTCACCATTCATCCTCTGTAGCAGTTCCTCGCCGTGGGTTGGTGGTGGTGGGGGGGGGGGGTATGCCGTTGTGGGGTTGGGTGGCAGAACTGGGTCGCTGTTCTGCCTGGATCTCACAGAGACACATTTCTTTGTTTTTGTTTTTTCTGCTTCTTTTCCCTTTTTCTATGTTTCTGTCCCTCCCTCTCTCTCTCTCTCTCTCTGTCTCTCTCTCTCCCCCCTTCCGATCCTCCCATCCTCTCATCCTCCGCTCCTCGGATGGTCTGAGCGCAGCGGTCCTTCTGCAGCGCCATGCTGGACGAGCTTCGGGTCTCGCTCAAGTGCCAGCGGCGGCTGAAGCACAAGCCCCAGCCGGCCGCCTTGGTCAAGACAGAGGAGGTCATCAACATGCACACCTTTAACGACCGCCGACTGCCCGGGAAAGAGACCATGGCCTGAATGGGACTCTATGCTCGTCCTCGCTCTCTGTCTCTCTGTCTCTCTATCTAATCTCTCTTTCTCCCTCTCTTTCTCTCTTTCTCTCTCTCTCTCTCTCTCTCTCTCTCTCTCTCGCTCTCTCCCGCTCTCCCTCCCTCCCCCCCCCTCTATCTCTTTCCCTCTCACTCTCTCTCTCCCACTCTGGATCTGTCTCTATGTTTCTTTTGTGTGGTTATGAGGTGTGTGGAGACGCTGGGAAATGAAAAAAGGAAAATGTCTGGGCACCAAGGCTTGTGTGGTTTTTCGTGGGGAGACTCTGGCTCTGAGAGGCTGGCGCACCATTTCAGAGCCTCCCCCCCCCCCCTCCCCCCCTCCCTCCTCTCCTCTCCCACACCTCCACCACCACCTCCACCACCGCCACCAACGCCAACACCACCCCCTCAAGCGCAGCGCAGACAAACCGACCGCGGCATCGTTGTTCCTAAACACTTTCAAGGGATAACAGATACGACAATATTTCCTGTGGAAATCATTTGAACACGGGCAGCGCTGCCTACGCTTCGGTGGGTTACCTCAGCGACCGTCAACACCTCGGGGGCCAGGAGGAGGCGAGGTGGAGGCGGGGGGGGGGGGGGGGGGGGACACAGACAGGATGGCCAGAGAGCCGAGACTCCACGGGGCCGGAGGAAGTGGCACCAGGGGGACGCGTAGAGGTTTTAGATCAATCATATGTATAAATATAGAGGGGGACAAGTCGTCCCTTTTTTAGTATGTGTATTTAAGACGATTTGGACCTATCATCTTTCACTGCTACTGAAAGCTGTCTTTCAATGCACAGACGACGATGAAATGTGTGGCTACCAACCACACACACACACACACACACACACACACACATACTCAGAGGCTTGTTCTGAACGAACACACAAGAGACACCGACATGTAGGGGAGCGAGGAAATGAAGAGTTTGAAGGGTAAATACGCCGTGGCCATGTTCAAATCAAAGAATTAGATTAAGCAGCAAATGTGAGCGGAAAAGGAGATGGGGCTCAACAAACCAAATCAAACGGATAACGCAGAGAAACCCCACGGTTCCATAATGTACAGAGACACATTGCTTAGTGACATATATCGATCAATATCCACAAGGGATGTATTGTATATCAACCATCAGGCAATAAGGGATTACTTTGTTTATTTGTGTTTCAAAAGTACTAACACTTTTTATCTCGTGAAACAGAGTTCTGTTGTTTTTTTTACTTCTTTTTTTTAAGTCTGATTATTCAAAGTA
>NC_140278.1:9679675-9722175 GCF_964030765.1 Micromesistius poutassou
TTCTTGCTAATAGCTTTTCTTTTAAAGTGATGTATATTTAAACTAAACATTACATTCATGTGTATGTCACCTTACCAAAGCGCAGGAGTCAGGCCTCATATTTGGATGAATAAAACCACTTGACTTGTGTGGACCAGTTGAAAATATAAATATCCCCAATGTATAACTGTGTTCAGATCATAGTTTTGATGTAGTGTGTGGGGGTTTTCATGTGAATGGTAGTGTGCAATCCAAAATAACCTGGAAATGTACCAGGATTTTATGAACGATGGGATGCCTTTATCGCACTTTGATAATAATCAAAATAATCACAATGCCATCCAACAGGACCCAGTTCCACCATCTTGTCTAGTCTACTGGTGCAGATTTTCTACTCCCAGGAGATCTAGTCTATTCTAGTGGTGAAGCTGTTCTACTCCCAGAAGATCTAGTCTAGTCTAGTTACTGAGGTTGGTCTTCTCCTAGAAGATCTAGTCTAGTCTAGTCTAGTGGTGAGGCTGTTCTACTCCTAGAATATCTAGTCTAGTCTAGTGTCCTCCTAGATATTCTAGTCTAGTGATGAGGGTGTCCTCCCAGATGATCTAGTCTAGTCGAGGGTGTCCTCCCGGTTGTTCTAGTCCAGTCTAGTGGTGAAAGTGTCCTCGCAGATATTCTAGTCTATTCTAGAGATGGGGGTATTCTACTCCAAGAAGATCTTGTCCAGTCTAGTGGTGAGGATGGTCTACTCCCAGATGACCTAGTCTAATCTAGTGGCAAGGATGGTCTACTCCCAGATGACCTAGTCTAGTCTAGTGGTGAGGATGGTCTACTCCCAGATGACCTAATCTAGTCTAGTCTAGTCTAGTCTAGTCTGGTCTAGTCAAGTGGAGAGGCTGTCTGACTCTAAGGTGAAAGGTTCTGGGTTCATCGCCAATGTCCACTGATTACCTGTAGGCATTCTTGAGCAAAATTCCTTCTTTCTATCTGTTCATTAAAGGTGCTGTAGGTAAGATTTAGGAGCTATTATTTGAGTGTAATTTGTTAGAAATGTCAAAGCCATCCATCAGATTAGTGAGTGAAATGTGCTTTGAGAATATCTGTTCTGGTTGACTGTGCCTGCCTGTGTATGAGACCATTTAGATCTTTAATGATCCTCTCTCATTTCTGACCCATCAGGGCATTTCTCCCCTGATTGGTCTGTGGAATTCATCTTGTATGTAAATCACCTGTGCGTGAATGAAAAACTTCAGGGCTGGAGTGGAGACAATTTTCAGACGGGAGTTTAATGCCCAAGACCATACCCAATGAAAAAAGCAAAATCCTACAGCATCAACAAGGGCCTAAGCAGTGAATTGGTTTCTACAACTTTATTAAATACTGTCTCATTGTCTATGGACATAGAGATTTCCTTTTCAGCGCATATTCGCATGAAGGCCTCTTAATGGTCCTGAGCTTTTTAGCCTGATCTTGATGAATGAACTTCAGTGTTGAGAATCCTCTCTCACAAGCAACTTGAGAGATCAAAAGGGTCAAGAAGAATTGATATGCCAGTCCAATCGCATGGTAGGCATCAGTGAGTAAGTTGTATTGTGAACACAAATGGCACAGTTTTTGCTGGAAGAACAGATCCTGCTCTTCAGTTCTAACTCTGGTTCCATAATGGAACTCACTACCTGTCTTGAGTGTAACTCTCCAGAGGGGACTTCTTCAGTCCCTCCCACTCTAGCCTGGGATGCCAGGCTAGAGAGCCCAGTATGTAATGTGCCTATAGCACAGTCATCAAACCTAAGCAGACATTTGCTGATTTCCTGGTGTGCTGAGCTGGGAAGCCCATTTGCCCTTATTTCAGCAAAGTTTCTAGGATCAAGACAAGCTAAATCTGAGGCAAGTTTTGTGTTAGTTGAATATCGCCTATGTATGCTATCAGTCACAGTTACCGGAATTATATTTTTCACGTTTTCCTCAAAGTAAGCATCTGGTGAGGCTTGTGGGACATCCTCCAAAAGATCTCCTGGCATCTGTAATCTTGTAATTTCCTACCTGTTTCTCAGAAAATGCAGTCCATACCACTAACTCACAGCTAGTCCACCTCTTGCAGCTTTTTATTTTCCACATTAACAAACTCATCAGCTGCTACCTTTCACTCCCTCAATGTCTGTGACACATCTCTTGACGCTTTCCTTCTGTCCCCTCAAGCAGATGCTGAGCAGCCAAAGTATCCACTCTGTCGGCCTGTAGGTACTTGGAGTGGGGGGGTTGTTTACTCAAAAGTGCAAAGGGAGATTTGATCAGTGAGGCTAGTCTCATACTTCAAAAGGGCTTAAATGTATCCCTTCGCTTTGACCCTCACTTTTGGCTTCATAGTCATATCTTCCTCAACCAAAACATTCAACGACCTTAGTGCGAGCATTGCCTTGCCTTTGCCCACCACCTTGTTTCCCCAATTGGGAACAGTCTCCTGTGACATCACTTGTCATCACTTGTCATCTCTCACCTCTTCATATGCTTGTACAACTCTTTGGGGAACACATCTTTAAGCAAAGCAAAAGAGGGATGCCCTTTCTACAACACTACCTGTTGTGTCTGCCATTATCGGATTCAGAATGTGTGCATAACACCAGACATCAATCTGTGTAGAAGACTGCTCAGAGACAAATGCAGAGAATCCTTTGTACAGCCACTGCAGTATCATTCGAGTCACCCACACATGTGCCAATGTCCATGCAGAGCTCGTTAAATGTCTGTTTTGGTACCTCTGGGAAATACTTGCCCTTGGGTCATTCACAGTCCAACACAGCAACCAATTGCTCATGAATAGCATCTGTGACATACCTTAAAATGATTGCACACTGGGCTTTTGAGGCGGTCTTTGGGTCGTATCGTATCATTTTTGATTTCCAAGAGGTATTGCCAAAGGCACAGACCAAAATGTATCTGTACAGAATTGCATAAGCCTACCACCAATCATAGCAAGCAAATGGGTGACGCAGCACTGAGCAACGAAAAAATATCTTTCTCTTCAACAAAAGCTTCAAGTGCAGTCGTTTGTTCTTCTTTCACCCTCCAGTTTGTTGAATACTGTCTCGATAGCGGAATCAACAGACCGTTTAACATTAGCGGCAGCCATCTTTGGGAGGTTCTCACAGGTGGTAGCGGCATCCATCCGTTCTATGGCCATCATCAAGAGGATGCTGTAGAATGTTGAACGTATAGGTTGCATTCAAAGCCGAGTAACTGATGTTAAGATTATCACATTTAATTATTTCACTATTACAGTATATAACACCCACTTATAACAGTGCAACCCCTGGAAAAGCTCCAGAATCTCCTGATTGGCTGCTCCGGCATTGGAGAGAGAGAATAGAGATGTTGGCAATGAATCTTTTGGGTTGTTTAGTTTCAAGATGTTCCTTCTGCTTTTTATTTTGTCTTTCTTTACAACTCTTGATTGTTCCTACAGCAGCTTTAATGATATGTATTCAAAAAGAATAGTTCTAACAAAACTGTCTGCTCAAATGACTAAATTGTATAATTGTGATGATTGAAAGTCATTATGTTTTGAAGAGTAGTAACCACTGGTAGAATGACTGTAGAATGGATAACGTTTACCCATACTGAAGATTCAGACGAGGGAGTGGAGAAACCGTTTACACTGGCACCACGCATGTCCATTCCATTCTAAATATGAAAGCCATCTTCTGTAGCATAGATAAGACGGATGACACACACAAACAAAATTACAAAGAAAGTCAAGTGAGAGAGACAAAGAGGATGGAACATAGAGTGAGAGAGAGATAAATAGAGGGCCAAAGAGAGAGAGAGAGAGAGAGAGAGAGAGAGAGAGAGAGAGAGAGAGAGAGAGAGAGAGAGAGAGAGAGAGAGTACAGAGAGAGGGTACAGAGAAATAGATAGAAAAGGGAATGTGCATGTATAATTCTGCACAGCAATCTTACCATTTAGCATTTGGCTTTTCAATATGGGTTTGGCGTGTTCAACATTTATAGTCTCTTCGTCTACATCCTAAAAATGAGAGAGGAGAAAGATACAAGGAAAATTAATTCTAAATGACAAAAGGGCAAAACAAAAGAGGGAAGATGATGCGTGGGAGAAACAGAAGAACAGGAAATAGGTATATTAGAAGAGCGGATATATGAATGTTTTCCTAATGTGGGGGGTAGAAGAGAATAGAAAATAAAAACTTTATTGTGTACTGTTTGCATGCAAAAGGTAGATATTCAGCTTTCTACAGTAGCACAGTTTGCCACCAGAAAAAGGTTTAAACACGTATTCACTGTACGCTGAAAGGAAGCTCTAGAGATGTAACGGAGGGACGCATTACCGGCTTGTCCCCCCCCAAACCTACACACACACACACATACACACACACGCGCACACACTCAGACGCACGCACGCACGCACGCACGCACGCACACACACACACACACACACACACACACACACACACACACACACACACACACACACACACACACACACACACACACACACACACACACACACAAAGCATTGCAAGATAATCCAGCCAACATGAAACAGAGAAACATTTCCCAAAATTGCATCTTAAATAGTATATCTAATATATGTCCTTGGCACTGCCTTGCTATTTCCTTTAAATTTGGTGAAAGAAGCCGTTTAATATTTTTTCCGCATTTCCATATATATCTGGCCGGCGCTAGCGTATTTTGGCAGGTGTCCGCCGTTATCTTTGTTCAAAAGGAAATTATGGCTCTATCTCTGAACCCCAGAAGCAATGTCATACAAACACACCACCCTCTACACCACCCTCTCTACTACCCTGCTACAACCACACCACCCACTCACACCTCTTCCTCCTCACGCCACCCTCTCCCACCCCTCCTCCCTACACCACCTTCCTCTTTACACCACCCTACCCCACCCTTCCTCTGTACCCCACCCTTCCTCTTCACACCACCCTCTCCCACCCGTCCCCTTCGCACCGCTCCCCCCCACCCCCCTGATTTCATTTGGTTATATATCTCAGGGGGAACACCTCCAGCATGCAAAAATTCCAGAAACTTTTTATATATTTATTTCATCCCCCCCACCCCCGCCTGAACGGCCCAGTCTGTGCGTGGAGCCTCTTGGGCCGCCGGCGATGGCTGAACCCACAGAAAGGCCCCCTGTAGCTGGGATCCGCCATGATTCAATCTGAGAGCCAGCGGTGAAGGCTTCCCTCTAGAGAGGCTGATGGGGATTTGATGGGGGACGGATTCATCGGCAGCCCGCCGCCTGTAACCTGCGGTATTAAAAGGAGGTGGGGGGAAGGGGGTAGCCCCAGCGAACACACAGCGTAGGCCAAATACAATTACACCCACTGGCACAGAGAGGCCTCTAAGGCAATGAGCTAATTTGATATGTTCTCAGATGAAGGCGGCGTTTATTAAATGCCCCATCCTGGTGCGCAGGCTGCTTTCTTAGCGTGATGGAGAGATGAGCGCTGAGCTGTAAAGAGGGAACTCTATTGCTGCTGCTACCACCAGCTCCACCCCCACCCCCACCCCCACCCTCACCCCTCTTTCACTGTACTACCGCACGGAGGCATGTTTTCCCTGATGGAGCCCTTCCCTTTTGATTTGAGCTTCCAGGCCCTTGCGTTTGTGTGAGCACTGTAGGATTTCATTAGGTTTAAATGAGTCAACCTCCGTACTTTTCATTATGTACCCACGGATAAAATAGAACAGAAGTTGAAGTGCTTTTGGTTACCTCAAAAGTGGAATTCATTCCTTTATTTTTGTTGATTGCTTGGTTGGGTTGCATTTTTATCCTTACGTACACCTTATGTAATAATTAATGTATTGATTTTACATTTGTCATTTAGGGGAGCATAAGTGAGCCAATGGTGATTCACCAAGGAATGATGTTTATTTAGGTAATTTAGTTGCAAGGGGAGGAAAAAAGGCGGTTGACAGAGATGGAGTGTGACGGCTACGGCCCGCGCGGCGGGGGAGCTAATAGGACGCGATGGAGACAATACGTCTCGAATCAACCGTCTTCACCTTGAAGGAACGTGTCTTCCTCCACAAATACAGTCGCTGTTGGCCTCCCCAAGATTCTCTCTCTCTCCATCACTACAATCATTTCCTTGTCATGTGGCATATGCTGCCGTGAAGAATGTTCCATAATCTGTTACGCTTTATTACAGATAATTATCCGTTTCACAGTTGTTTGATGTAATCTAGTGTGGCTCATTTAGCCATCCAGAATCTCCCTCGCATTTTGTTGCCTGTAGCCTCGTTCACTTCTGCACAGTGGGAGCCTTTCTAAGCCTTAGACTCAAGCTACAATCAATACATATACATGTAAATAAAGTTCTCTTCTCTCTGGGCGCTTGGTCGTAAATAAAATGGAAAGGTGAACGGCTGAAGAAATGACGCTGACATTTCATAGCCGTTCACATCACAAACCCCGCCGCCTTAACGAACACGCCAGGGGCCGGCCTCTCTCTGGCTCGTCTGTGAGTGCGGCCGCATCGAAAACCATTGATATCAGATATATTCCTGACATTACAAGCAGCAGACGATGTATTCCCTCAGCAGGTCATCCCGGAAAGCTAATCAATGGCAGTAGCTGAGGCTATTGACCGGAGCCGGAGCGACAGGGGGCCCCAGGTGCGTGTTGTAGGGGCTTACAGACCGGGCTTGTTGCCTTTGGCGTCCTTCGCCAAGTCATTAAGCCGAGGTGACGGAGGGAGGCCTCCCTTTGGTTGCTCTAATTTAAGTTTCCCCAATTAAAATAGACAGCGCTCGCCTCCAACCAACCTGGTGATTAGCAGACTTCTGGAGAAGGGTTAGGCTGGCAACCAACAGCAAGCTAAAGTGGGCAAGCAGGAAACCAAAATGCAATTCAAACTTTTACTGTTTTCAAAAATGGTTGTCTTTCTTTTTGCTTTCACAAACGCCAATTCAATGGCAATACAATGGCACAAAGCATATGAATGACAATATATGGAAGAGGGAGAGAGAAAGCGTGCGAGAGAGAGAGAGAGAGAGAGAGAGAGAGAGAGAAAGAAAGAGAGAGGGGGAGAGAGAGGGAGATAAATTGAGCAAAACTGAGAACTAAAAGGGTTCTCAGGTTGGTGAGATTGGCCCAGCAGGAATAGAAGGAGAAGCAAAGGCATTTGGAAGCCACTGTCTGCATGGAGATACCGCGGCTCTCTGCACAAGCATAATGGAGGGAACATATTTCTCATAGAATGATGGAAAAAAAATAGCTTCTCCTCCCACAGACACTATTGCATTGTGTAACGTGTGGGAGAGGGAGAGAGAGAGAGCAAGAGAGAGAGAGAGAGAGGGTCAGAGAACCAGTGGTGCATTGAGTGGGAGTAAGAATTCTATTGACCTGAAAGGCAGCTCCAATATTGAATCCTCTATTCATTAAGGCATTGGATAATGTGAACACAGTTCAACCTTCATTGTTGAATTACTGTTAACTGTTTTATCGTTCTATTTTTACACGAGGGCAGCGATGTGCTCTGCAGAAAAAGCATCTTTGAATCGTCAGAGGCAGAGCCTGTTTCGGTGGTTGCTCTGCGACCCCCACGTGTGCTCAGACACGGCTCGCGATCTTTCCCAAATGCAAAAGTGCTCCTGTGGCATCACACACACACACACACACAAAAACAAACACACACACACACACACACATGCATGCAGGCCCGGGTGTACGGACGCAATCACACATACACACGACCACGCATCCACGTATGCAAACATGCACGCAGGCACTGGCGCACACACACATGTACACAGACACACAACCACGCATGCACACACGCATGCACACGCACGCATGCACATTCACACAGGCCAAGGCACACGTGCATGTACACACAAGCAGGCACACAAACAACAGTACTCGACTGGAAACACACTGCAGGCTACAGCAGACTAGAGCGAAGGCCTCTCACTATTAACAACAATAACTATTAATAACTTTGTATATTCATCTTGTGTTTCCGTAACTTTTCTTTTGTTCTAGACACCCTTAACCTCTTCATTTTAATGAAGAAAACAATATTATGTTGTATATAAACACTGTGCAGAAATACAGTTTGGACGGATTAAGATCTGCTTCATTGGCACAGTGTGCAGGGGCACATCTTACATACCTGCTGTGTTAGAGGACGGTTCTCCTCTGTGTGCGTGGCGAAGCAGAACCCTTTCCTCTGACAGGGCAGAGTGTCGTGGAGGTGTTCCTCTGGAGAGAGCGCCTTCACATCCCTCAGGGAGCGATCACTGAGGGCCAGTGCTTAGCTCTATCACGCTAATGGAATGCTAGGTCCTAATAGCCTTTTAGCTGACGAGGGCATATAAGAACATGCAAGGTGCTCTGCATTCCCCCCCCGCCCCCCGCCCCCAACCCCGCGCCCACATGCACACACACACACACACACACACACGCATACACATACATATACTAACACCCTCCTCGTTCCTGTTACGTGGAACAACATTGATCCACACACACACACACACACACAAACACACACACACACAATATATATATATATATACACTCCACACGCATAACCTCTTCCTGACATTAACATAATATTTGCTGTGTCCTTGGAACAACAATCAAGATGGCGATGGAGTAGGTTCCGCCCTCACCATCACATCGCTTCCCCCTCCTCCCCCCCGCCATGCCTCTAAAATGTTTATTTATCGTCAGGTTGGGGGTGCTTTCACTTCAATCACAAGCCATGATGGCAGCCCCAGAGCGGACCGCTAAGTCATCAGTTTGTCTCCAACTTGTCTCCCACGTGTCGGTCGGAGGAACCGACAGAACAGACAGAACAGACAGAAGAGGCCGAACAGACAGAAGAGGCTGAACAGACAGAACAGACAGAAGAGGCCGAACAGACAGAAGAGGCTGAACAGACAGAACAGACAGAAGAGGCTAAACCAACTGACTACCAGGACACATCTGCATGATTCACAGACCAGACAAACAAAATGTTGCGTGCATACTTTACATGTGTACATGTTTGTGCACAAAGGGTGTGGCATGCCTCACCACAATACTTACCAGATGGGCAAAATACTTGAGTTTGCCGTTCAGTTTGGCGTAAATAATCAACATCATTATTTTTGCTAGTGTGTGCAGATGTGTGTGTGTGTGTGTGTGTTTGTGTGTGTGTTGTTCCTGATTGTTTGTTCCAAAGCACTCACATCGTAAGGTGGTGTGGAGTGTGTTCATGACAGCACACACCTCTGTGTCTTATTTATGAGCTGCGTGGTTCTCCATAAGCAGTTGGTGTAAACCAGGAACCCCGGTGTAGGCACCGCACGGCAGGACGACATGACATCCATCAAGTGCATGTTCCCCTCACTGTAGCACTGTAGCCAAGCTCTCAACCCCCCCAACTCAACACCACGGGCTAACTCTTTTGATCGCAGAGGGGGTCCGTGACCCAACGAGTACCTAAATGTTCCACAATGTTTGATTGTCAGAATGAAAAAAATAAATAATCACTGAGTGGCACTTTGTTTTCCGGGACGTAGAACCCACAACTGGAAATGGAGCACGCTACACTTTGGTGGCCATTAATTATGGAGATATGTTTTGCGAGTGCTGAGTAAAGCACTAATGCTGTCATATCCAAATGTGTTCTGCCCACATTGTTCGAAATAGTTTTAACCCCACTATGTGTACGCTCTTGGCTGCGCACGTAGGTGTGTGCACTTAACTACATGCGCACTCATTAATTACACAAGACTAGCGCCGACTCTTAATAACATGCACCTGGCACCGTTGGGATATGAGGGAGTCCATTTGTCAAACGATCTGTGTTTGTGGGGATGATGGAGAGGCCTTCTCGTGGTGACAGGACGGAATAGCTTCACGGCTGGTGCACCTCCGACTGAACACCGTTGCACGCAAACGACAGGATGTCATGTGCTTGTGTGGATGGATGCAGAATGTGATTCAGCTTCAGCGGGGCTATACACACACACACACACACACACACACACTCATACAGACAAATATGTGTGTGCGAATAGTTGCATTTGGAAGAAAGTATCACATTTTTGTGAGTGTCCACAAGCAGTTGCTTTATGTAGTCGTCTTGACATATTTTGATTGGTGCTTTCACTACCTGATTGCACCACGTCTGACCACGACTCATTTTTAGACAGGAAAACATTCCCGGATACCTGACGAATATTATTCTGTCCATTTTGCGACTAAACTGTAATTGAACCCAATCAATTGTTTATGGGTTCTCTCTCTATATTTGGGTCCCACTACAGGGAACTAAACCATGGTTCATGGAGTCCGCACCAGAATCCAAACGAGCGTTCACACCACCCCGAACAAACCTTAATATGGGGTCCCTAAGAAAATCAGATCTTTATGAGAAGCCGTGGACTCGACTGGTGCCAAACAGTGTTTCAACGGCACAAAAATACACCCTAAAGACATGACCATACCTATATTTTATATATATATATATATTTGTATATTTTACAACTATAAACCTATCTGATTACACTGCCTGAATCAATATATATTTACAGGACTTTCCTTAATGGAATGAATCGTCTTTTATTCGATTTTGCTCTGCATTGAAAACCCCCCATTCATGTTAGGTCGATGATTCTTTATTGGTAATGAGGGGACAATATTGTGTAAATTTTCCAAGAAGTAGACTTTCTGTAATGAATACCTCTCAATTTAGCAAAACGAAAAATAACGATTAGGGACCCCCATATTGAGAGATATCTTCAAGAGGACAGATTACTACAACAACAACCAATATGATAACTTGCATGCTGATTTAGTAACAAGTGTCAGATCTCCACTGGTCTTTGAACACTATTTATTTGAAGTTAGTATTTTCTTTTAAAGATCAAATAATGCCATAATTTACTGTTCTCAGACTTGTATTAGTTCTAGTTTGATGTGCCCGTTGCTTTTGCTTTAGAGATCAAATTGAAAGACAATTGCTCAGTAGAACAATAGAACAGTAGAACAAGTAGACAATTTGCAGTCTTAATTGTAAGCTATGACCTAAGGTTTTACAGACTAAATTACTACATACAATTTATAAATCTATCAAGGAACCTCATAACTTGACACTTACTACTCAATGCTGCCGTGGACGATGCCGAGATAGTTTTGAAATACAAACAGGCATCTTACAGTAAAGACCATACAGCTTTTCCTACAACGTTGGCAACCTCACCTCTACTAAATCCTACACACTGCACCTTTCAGCCTTTGTTACCTACTGCCTGATTTGTTTAAGAAAAGACCTGTCCACTTATTGTGATGATAGAATTGATCTGAGGCCTGAGTAATGCTAGCTTATTGACTCTGATCTCAAAGTAACTGCTTTCTGATGTAAGTTCTCTCCAACCACAATTTAATTATGCTGATAAGATTTCTATCTAATGAAAAAAACAGTAGGGAGAACATATGCAAATAAAGAACTCCATTCTTTCAGCTCAGCTTGTGGCCTCAGGGTTCGAAACAATGTTTTTAAACATGTTTTCATGAGTCAAACATTACTCAATACAATCTACAATGTGGATATTATGATAGCAAATAAGGTCAGAGAGGAGGGTTTGATTTGCAGTCTTGTGTTATTTAATTGTGGTGGTCAAACTTGTTTTGGTTAGGGTTAGGGTTAGGGTTAGATTAGGGTTAGATATTGATAAACAAATAAATTATACAATAAGCAATGCAAGCAAATACCCATCCTATTCCTTTATCTATATTAGCATATTTACTGGTTTTAATACTGCAGGTAATGCTTTGTATGATTAGGGGTTGAATCCTAAAGCAGTGCTCAAAGACACAGGCAGGTGGAGAGAAGCAACATCTTTGCCATCGGCAGCACAGACTCAATGTTTTGCTCAAGGACACATCAGTAGGGCAGCTGCTTGCTGGATAGAATTTTGTCTCTGGCAATTCATTTATGTTGACTTCTTGTTACTATGGAGACTGCAGAATCCTTCTTACCCACTTTATCATCGAAAACCTGTTGCCAATAAAATAAGGTATGGTCCCTTCCGGCTACTTTACTCAAATGTGTATGGAGACGTACTGATGGTTCTGTGGCCTGTGAGAAACTATAGCGGTTCTCTTTTTCAACGGTGCTAGTGTTGCCATTATCTCATGAAATAAGCAACACCATGCAGGATGCATCCATCTGCCTAGACCTATAAGCGCTGTTATGCTAATTGGATTTTTTGGGTTGCTGCTGAATGTGCCAAGTACGTTTTCCTTTTTTTCCTCCCTGTAGGTTGAAATGTGTTTTCGTAACATCAATCAGAGCTACAAATGAATTGTTATTCCCTCAAACATAAAGCTCTGATTCAGTCTTGCCTCAGAAACCGGTGCCAAGAGTTATTAAAAGCACTCAGACATCAGAATCGTTTGGTCAGTAACTGGCAATTGTCTGTAGAATTTCCAAGAGAAAGATTTCCAGATAGCTCTGGTTCGAGGGTAAGATGACCGTAGCTTTCTATTGCAGAAGCTCAAAGAGCAGTGAAAGACCACCGCTGTGTGAAAATGTCAAGATCTTTATTTTTGTTCTCCCTCAATCTTAATGACGGACAGCTGGAGAGCACTTTAAGGTTGTCACATGGCCCCATGCAATATTAACTTTGTCTGAGTAAGCAGCTGAACACATGAAAAATACAGTTGTCAATGTGAAAAAAACAGAAAAAGCCCTTGGGGACTTCAGTGGGGGTCATGGTTGAAGCGTAGGCAGTGCAGCTACCAGGGTTAGAAATTACACCGAAAAAAGCCTTTTTGTGGTGTCTCAGAGCTTTTCCTTGTGTGGTATTTGTAGTTGTGTTTTATCTATGAATGCAGAGGGCTAGCTGTTATTCAGAAATTATTGTAAAGCATTGGCATTGACCTAAAGTAATCAGATCCACATCATCAGACATTAATTAATTCAAGGAACCTAGGAAGCCACACAATTTTTTTTGAATCTCCAGTCCTTAAACCTTTTAGAATAATGTTGAATTAATGATGTTCCTAGCGGTTTATGTGGCCAATATGAATAATTGAGGAATCAATAATGAAATAAACAAGACGTGGATGTTTATTTTGCTATGGATGGGTTGATTACTGAAACACATATTGGTTATTTTAATAGAAAAAAAAATGGAATGGTATTTTGCAAGGAAGCCCCAGCATGTTTCTTGAATTAATAAATTACTAATTAAAAAAGTTGGTGCTCTATGGAGGGAATAACAAGTCTTAGTCCAGCCATGTCGAAATACAAACTGCAACGTGCTTGTAAGTGTTAAACACAGACATGTATATTGTTTTCCCACTTCACCGCATAGCCACTAGCATAGCTTTGATCAAGAGCTTTGTGTTACCTTGGTTACTTCTTCTGTCTACAGCCTGAGCTGGCTGTGAAAATATCTCTCGGCTGCAATTCAAGGATCACATTCATTTGTTGTGAAAAACAAGCTCTGAACTCATTTTCATTTCCCCTTTTCACTATCAGTAGTATGTTTGATTTATTTTGTCCCAGAAGGGTAAGTCTGTGGCAAGACAGTTTTTTTAAATTGATTTTCAAATATTCTGTGCCCTGAGATTGTGGGTACTGGGGGCAGGTAGGGTCGGTGGGGTGGTTTGGACCTGGGGGGTGTGCCACTCCACATATCCTCAGGGGAAAATAGGAGTGGTGTTCAGGTTTCAGGGGAAAGCTGAACCACATGAGCATCAGTAGTCATATCACATCGTTGTGTTCCAACCGCAATGTTCAGCCACTGAGTGGTGGTGAGTTCTGTGACAGGGAGGGAGGGAGAAGGAGGGAGGGAGACGGAGGGAGGGATGAAGGTAGAGAGAGAGAGAGAGAAAGAGAGGGAGAGAGACACACACACACAGAAAGAAAGAAAGACAGAAAGAGAGTGACCTAGAGAGACAGACAGAGAGAGAAGATTGCAGTAGTACCTACCTGGAGGCAGACTAATGGTAAGCTTGAAGGCTAACAGATTGGTCTAGAGTAGAGGAGAGCAGAGATGAGGAATGCCGCTGAAGGCTGATGATACAATAAGGCCATAATCACTTGTTCAATCTCACAAAGAACGACATACTCACTTGTCTCACTATAAGCCCATGAACGCTATGACTGCGATGCTATAAAACTGTAGTTAATTGCTATAGGGATAGTTATTTAGATATCACTTGCACGTTTTCTCATCAGAGCATATTATTGAAAAGGAGAGTGAGATGAATAACACGTTGTTGTTGTATCCTCATCCTATCCTGTCTATATTTAGTCAAATTACTACATGTTTTACAATAAGAAAGAAGAAAAAGGCTAACATGGCAGCTACCTAGATATAAAATAAATAAATAAGTGCACATGCACTTATTTCCCAACTTCTCCTTGAGCATATACCTACTCTGACCAGCTTGTGCCCCTGTCAATGAAAATGTGTCATACCAAGTAAAGAATAAGGCTGTGTTTGTCCAAGTAGGATGCCTCAGCTCCACTATCTATCATCCTGTTCCATCCACTATCATCGTCTTTCTGATGTTGAGCATGCTCTGCATCAGCAAGTCTTCAGCCCGTTCTTTGATCTGATCTCCTCTACTGTACCCCCTTTGTGGAGAAATAACTTTGGAATGAAATTCATTGTGTCTTTCTATGTCTTGCTCTCTCTCTCTCTCTCCCTCTCTCTCTCTAATGCAACTTCAGCATCGGGTTATCACAGAGGCGAAGACACACCTCACACCACATTATGAGCCTCATTGATCTGCAATGGAGAGACAACATGGGACTAGGTCTAAGTGCATGCAGGGTGAGTGCAGTGATGGGGTGTAACACATCCAAACTATAAACAAACACCGTGGCTCAGCTCCATGTCATCAAACAGCATTTTACACATATAGGAATGAAATATGGATACATCAATGGTTAACCTTTCTTAGACTTAATGAAAAAAGATGGGGATGTGTAGACTTTGAAAACTTAAAGATCAATACTATTTATCAATAAGAATGTCATCTTATCTTTTTCAGGTATATTAACATTGTTTCTGGCTGTACACATTTATTCACTCATTTTTCATCTATTACAGTAAGATTTAATATTGATTTGACACCAGCTCTATAAGACTGTGATAAAAGGTAATATAAGGTTCATTATACAAATCAAGCGCAATAATTCTCCATCCTTAGTTAAAAATAATAACATAGAATATTGGAATAGCTACACTTGTTGAACTTGCCATCCAACATCAAGCACTTTGGCTGCAATGCAGGACTCTGGCTGACAGCTCATTCACTACCTTCAAATCACCATACTGTCAGGCGCGTAACTATGGCAACAGTTGTCACATTTCCTTCACTACACTTCCTTAGAATAAAACTGGTATGATTCACAGAGTGTGTTCACGTCAACATTAACAATATAATGTTATTACACAATTGGAAGTGCTCTGTTTATGGTTTAGCAGACAGAGAATCCTTCAGAAACTTGTTTTCTAAACATAACTACAAACTGTTGCTCTGGGGTTTCAAGAAGCTGTGTGTGATAAATATCCACGCTTAACACAGGGAAACGGCATAAAGACTGACCTTGAAGGGAAGACAACAAATACAGAGCTAGAAACCAAGTACATGTGATGTAAGCACAACAGGATGACTTCAACTCTGGATAGATTGATAATGTGAAGGAAGTATGAAATATACAGGAACTGAATGAACAGGATAGTGAAGTAATCAATTTTAAATCTAAGAAATTAAAAAAAAATTGTAGGCTGACTCTTCCACCATATATAAGCTAAGATACCTTAGTATAGACCTATAGTAGTTTACTAATGAGGACATTTAAGGCTATCAAATACAGTAATATATAATAAATATAATTTCACCATGAATAGATTCTAAATACAAATGCTTCACTTTATTCATTAACGACAAATATAACACCAAAACAGGATGAAATGGATTTTGTAAAAACATTGAAATCAACTGTACTTATGAATTTGTATGCAATTTGGTATGACATTTCTGCAGCAATTGTCCAATTACTTGATTGATGTTTTTAAATATCACCATGAACTGCAGGCAGAGCTTTGTAAACTGATAATAATAGTACCACTACATTGCCTTCTGCGATAACTTGTATAGCCTGTGAAAAGCAAGTTATGTGATTTCATTGTCGTAACACAAAGCTAATCATTGTTTTGGGGGATTTGGTTACGATCTCAGCAAGTCCATCCCCATATAATGTATTTTCAGAGTTCCTGTTCGACTGTTTCATTTCAACACAGTCTCACTCCGAGAACGTCAAATTCCGACTAGTGGCAAGGGCACTTTAGCGTCAGTCACTGACGGGAAAGGTACCCTTTGGCGTTGCCTGCAAATGGAGAAGGGATTCAATTCACTACAATGTAATGCCATCCCCGTCGATGTTTGACGTTCAGACCGGGTGCTCCAGCAGCCCATTCACTCCTGTATTAAGCCGACTACGGCTCTAATAGAGGTTGTGAACATCTTTCCGATAGAGCTGGTAAGTCCCACCCCTTCCGCTAAACCCCAGTGGACCTCTAGGTTGAAAAATCGTTAATGCAAGTGAATGTGAGAAAATAATTATTTTCTGGTCCCGTTTGAATTGTGCCATGAATGTCAACATATGTTGTCTGTGAATTTTTTAAATAATTTTTCACGTTGAGAGTTTGACAGTATATTGTATGATTCTTCGGCTAGCAGTTGTGGAAAAGACACAACGAGAAAGACTACATGTCGCCTATGTGACGTCACCCATAACACATTTTCCCTCCACTTGTCAGATCACAGTGCTAATGGTAATGCTGCGTATTTTGCCATAATCTATGGAGACATCCATAGGAAACATTAGATCAAGATGCCTGTGTGTTTTGTACCCAAATGTCACCATTCCAACAAAATGGGCTGTTCTTTCTTTAGATTCAGAATCAGAATCAGAAAAGGTTTATTGCCAAATACATTTTCACATATGAGGGATTTGTCTTGGTCTTCAGTGCGCACAATATTTACAAACAATAAACAGTAAACAATAAACAATAAAGCAAGTACTGCCGTCAAGAACACAAGTCCAAGTAAAAAAATAAAAGATAATTTCCAAAAATAAAAAATAAAATAAAAAGACACTCTATATACATATGAACCGTAATAAGAAGAATAATATATACAATTGTGCAGAATGATGCAAGTAGTGCAAAACTTGTTGTCATCATAGGCAGATGACTGTGTGTGGTGGTGGGTGAAGGGGGGGTAGTGTGTGTGTCAGTGGGGGTCCGGGGCCGTTGTTGATGAGGCCAGTTGCAGACGGGAAGGTTTTGGTCTTGGTCTTGGTTTTGGTTTTGACAGACCTTAACCTCTTGCCAGAGGGGAGTGTTTCAAACAGTTTATGGCCGGGGTGGGAGGGGTCCAACATGATTTTCCCTGCACGCCTCAGTGTCCTGGAGGCGTGCAGGTCCTGGAGGGACGGCAGGTTGCAGCCGATCACCTTTCCAGCACAGTGGATAATACGCTGCAGTCTGCTCCTGTCTTTGACTGTAGCAGCAGCGTACCAGATAGTGATGGAGGAGGTGAGGATGGACTCTATGATGGAGGTGTAGAAGTGCACCATCATAGCCTTTGGCAGGTTGAACTTCTTCAGCTGCCGCAGGAAGTACATCCTCTGCTGTGTCTTTTTGGTGATGCAGCTGACGTTCTGCTCCCACTTGAGGTCCTGGCTGATGACTGTGCCCAGGAAGCGGAAGGACTCCACAGTGTCGACTGGGGAGTCACACAGAGTGATGGGGGAGGGTGGGGCTGCGTTCCTCCTGAAGTCCACAACCATCTCCACTGTCTTTAGAGCATTGAGCTCTAAGTTGTTTTGGCCACACCAAGTCACCAGGTGGTCAATCTCCCACCTGTAGGCAGTCTCATCTCCGCCAGAGATGAGCCCAATGAGGGTGGTGTCATCCGCAAACTTCAGGAGCTTGACGGACTGGTGACTGGAGGTGCAGCTGTTGGTGTACAGGGAGAAGAGCAGGGGAGAAAGAACGCAGCCCTGAGGGGATCCGGTGCTGATGGTCAGGCTGTTGGAGACGTGCTTCCCCAGCTTCACATGCTGCTTCCTGTCAGACAGGAAGTCAGTGATCCACCGGCAGGTGAAGTCGGGCACGTGCAGCTGGGAAAGCTTGTCCTGTAGCAAAGTCGGGATGATGGTGTTGAAGGCGGAGCTGTAATCCACAAACAGGATCCTGGCATAGGTTCCTGCTGAGTCCAGATGCTGGAGGATGAAGTGGAGGGCCATGTTTACAGCATCGTCCACAGACCTGTTGGCTCTGTAGGCAAACTACAGGGGGTCCAGGAGAGGGTCTGTGATGGATTTGAGGTGCGACAGGACAAGGGGCTCAAAGGACTTCATGACCACAGAGGTCAAGGCGACTGGTCTGTATTCTTTGAGTTCTATGGGCCTTTTTTTTTTTTTTTTTTTCCCGTCTGATGTTATATGTCATAGGCGACATGTAGTCTTTCTCGTTATGTCTTTTCCACAACTGCTAGCTACAATATACTGTCAAACTCTTAACATGAAAAATTATATTAAAAATTCACAGACAACATATGTTGACATTCATGGCACAATTCAAACAGGACCAGAAAATAATTATTTTCTCACATTCACTTGCATTAACGATTTTTCAACCTAGAGGTCCACTGGGGTTTAGCGGAAGGGGCGGGACTTACCAGCTCTATTGGATAGTTATTAGGATTTTCACTATTTATATATTAACCACTATTCCCACATAATAGTGGGAATAGTGGGAGAGGAGAGAATGCACCGTTCGGTTGCACGAGGAACGCTCTGATTGAAAAATATCTAGAAGTAGTTAAAAGTAAGAGGAAAAGTTGGAAAACACCGCGAGCTGACTCACCAGTCCACGGTTGATGTTGCCTGCTCGGCGGTGAGTTTAATGTGTCTTGAATGTGGGGAGCTTCGAGTGGAGGTGTGTGTGCGTCAGTGCTAACTTGTCGCTAACTGCTGAATTGATACCTTGTGCGTTAGCCGCCAGTGTAGCGACCAAGGCGAATTAGCATTGAACCCGAGCTAACGCACAAGTTAACTGCTAACAACGTGGGGTAATTCTAAATGTTAAGCTATTGTGTGCATTGTATGGAAGGAGAGAAAAAGGGGGATAACACCTTGTTTCATTATTTAATTAGGACAATTGATGCTAAAAGGCTATTTTGAGTTATTTGAGTTTTTTATTTCATTCACTGGTAAAGTGAGACCTATGTGAATAATATATTTTTGTTAATTGATTTAAATTAATATATAGGTCATATTTATGTTATTATTTATTTTAACTGAGAAACAATGGCCTGTTGTAATTTAATTTACTGAGATGTATGAATGTGGCCTGTTCTACAGGTCAGGTTTTTGTGAAAGGATTTGATTTGGTGACGCTCGATGTCGAGGGGACATCAGTGACACCGGTAGTCGACAATAGATAGGACACCAGCACTGGATAGCCACCAGGCGGCTTCCAGACATCCGCTGGAGATAACCAGATGGCGAGCCGGAACTAAAGAACCAGAGTCAACTGAACTACCTCCCAAACCTGCGGTGTGGTAGGAAACACACAAAGATCAAAGGGCCCCAACGATATAAACTGAGCTCATAACAAGGAAGAGAAGACCATAAAGACGATTTTTTTATATTTCTATTTTATTTTGCGCGCATTTTATTATTTTCCATGTTGAAAATTGTTGTTAACAATACAGTTTTTGAAACTATATTTTGTGTGAGTGTGATCAATGTTGACGTTCCATCCTGGGCTCCATGAGCGTTAACCTAGAATCCTGGTAACTGGTCCAACTACGAATTGAAACCGAAACCCAAAAATACCTGTAACCTCATAAGGCAAAGAGGGGTTACATAACCATGTAATGATGTTCTTATTAATGTGAAACCAGGAAGTTTTGACGAGTTTTCAGTGAGAATGTGTTGATTCTCGCCCACCCATCTTGAATTTAATAAACCTTTTTAGTTGCTTCGAGGAGGTCTGCGCAGCCTGCCCCATATTCTGTCGAAAATAATCTCCCGATTGAAATGCATTGGTTTAATTCACTCTGGTTTAATTCACAGCCCATTCACTCCTGTATTAACCCGACTACGGCTCTAATAGACGTTGTGAGCATCTTTCCTATTGGATAGTTATTAGGATTTTTTTAATGTGAAAATGGCGGACATACTTTTTATTCTGGGTGGAAAATATGATATTATAGTATAGTTACGCAATTGAAAGTGTTTATGTAAACATTTTTAGCAAGAAATGTGCGTTTTACTTTTCATAATCTGTAAATGTAAATGTGTAGGATGTTTGGTTTGAAAGTTAGGACGAAGAATATTTCAGGTCTCGACAGAAATATAATAACATGGTTGCTATGACGGTTGCTATGGACACTGAAACCAGCAGCTTGCATGCCGTTTAAATCATGGCTGTAAAACCATTGTCTTTGCTGATTATGTTATTTTATGTAACCGTGTAATGATGTTCTCTTATTTAACAACTTAAAAAAAAAACTTTAGTACATTTTTAGAGCAGGTATGCCGTCTTCTTTCTTGGGATTTAATATAGCGGGTTAACAGACCATTTTCTTTGCTTTGAGGAGGTCTGGTGGTCTCTGTATATAATATATAGATAAATTTAATAGGAATTAAATAAGAATTTCATTTCGACTTCAGAAGGGGGGCGGGCTGCCTAGGATTCGTCAAAACAAGTACAATAATCCAATTTATCAGAATTTTTCAGCAGACCCCCTCAAAAACTGAAACTAACCACGTTCCTTAAACCCAATCACATTCCAGATTGAAGTAAAACTGCGTTGGTCCACAGCGGAAAATGCATTAGAATAACGGCTCTGAACTAGTGGTGGCTCGTTCGCGAACGAATCAGTTTGAACGAACAACTCTTCAAAACGAACGAACCGACCTGATAGGCCGCTCTCGTTTGTCGTCATTCGTATCATTCGTTCGCCGAGACTCGGCTCCCAGCTCCACCCACTAGTCGCTGAGTCGCGCTGACTCGCAAGTCACCGTTCACTGACTGTGTTTAGCGGTGAAGACTCGAGGACTGAGAAGTCACAATAGTCAACAATATCCCGATTCCGAACATGAAGCACTCCTCAGCTAAAAGGAACTTAGTTAATGTTGTGTTGATTGATGACCGTTTGCACCATTGCACGATCGTGATTCGTTTGAGAATAAGAACGAGGGAGGAGCTGAGTCTGACCGACTTGGCTAAGAACGTGCATTCGCGATTTGTTTGAACGAGAACGAGGGAGGAGCTGAGTCTGACCGACTCGGCTGAGAACGTGCATTCGCAATTTGTTTGAACGAGAACGAGGGAGGAGCCGAGCCTGACCGACTCAGACTCGGCTGAGTCTGAGTGGCGAACTGACTGACGCAAAGTGATTCATTCAAACAAATCATGAAATCTACCACTACTCTGAACATGTGACACGCCTACATTTTTTTGGCCAATTCTTTTCAATGGGCCTGCGTCCACGTCACGTGACCTGCTATGATGGTTGCCATCGATCGCCCCCAATATCTTTCTATTTTCCACAGTTTAGACTTGTATAATCAATAAGTTACTTTTGTAATCAACTTGTTTTGTAAACTTTTTTAATCTCTGTCTGGTGGCTAATTACATCACTCTGAGAGATGCGCACGGACATATTTGGTAGTTACTCAGCCTATAACCTATTTGTCAAAGCAAAACACCAAGCTCATTGATTTAACGAGGCAGGGTTATTTGAAATAATTCATTAATGTGTTATGTGTGAGAGGTCATTCCTCCTCCTGAGTGTGTATTGACTATTTCTGGTGATTGAAATCCTCATTGCAAGCTTCCTATTTATGTCTAGTGTACCCCTACTGTCCACAAGCACCCCCCCCCCCCATATGGATATGGTGAATTGTTGCCACGTCCCAGTAGTGGTGGTGTCATATATATGAAAGAGGGCATTCAAATATACTACAATGATCAATTAGCAGGCCGAAGCCCTAAAGGAAGTGATGCAATAGGTAACTTCTGAGTCAAGGCCAGTAACCTATAGACCTGGGGTCTCTTTTTTATCAATGGGGGTCTCAAAGGACACATACGATTATCAACTTGGGGGCACCAGCCCTACAAGAAATTACTCAGCAAGTGCTCCATCTGATCTCGTTGCATCTCACTGGCTCGCTTGCAAGATTTTGGCCTGAAGTTCTTCCCAGACCTACACCCTAGCCATCCAACATGCATATCTGAGAATCAGGCCTCTCTTTAATAATGACAAAAAGTTATGAGAGAAATGCACATTAACTTTTTGTTATCTCATAAGGGGCGTGGTGCTGGCTCCTTTTGACCTTTTGACCCCAGACTTCAAAAACTTGTCCACAGGCCAGCTGTGTCTACAACTTTAAGGCACACATTTACACCTCCATCCTACCAAAAATAGGGACTAGAAACTAACCTGTCTTATTCACATTTACCTTACTGTTGGAGGTCACGCCCCCTTTTCGAGATAGCTAGAGATGCCAAAATGTATACACACATTTCCCAGGGTCCTGAGAACATATCTGAGATTTGGAGTTCTAGCCCTTACAGAAAGCCTCTCAGAAGTGTTGCGTGCAAGACCTAGTGGATCAGAATGTGGTGGAAAGAAGGTTTTTGGGATAGGAAGGTCCTACCGCCCTGAAACTTGACTACATTATTCTAGGGCCTAACTGGGACCCCCACACCGAACCTTGGCCTTCTCGGACCCCGAGGGCAGGGAGGGGGGGTCTGAGGTTTTGGGTTAGGGTTAGGGTTAGGGTTAGTAAGTAATCCCAAGATGCACCCTGAAGGTCTAATGGACAAGATTCTATCTCTTTAACTTCTAACTTCTAACCAACGCAAATTCTATCTCGTTAACTAACGTCAACTAATTTAGATTAATTTCTAGCAACAGCTTGTTGCCAATGTGTTTCAATGGAGCATTTGATGATGCTGTGTGAGCCTTTCCTGTAGAGCTGGAGCCCCCAAGTTGATAATCACATGTGTCCTTTGAGACCCTCTTTGATATAAAAGAGATCCCAGGTCTATAGCTTACTGCTTAATGTCCTCACCTCAGCCACCTATTGCATCACTTTCTTTAGGGCTTCGGCCTCCTAATGAATCACTTTAGTATATTTGAATGCCCTCTTTCATTTATATGACACCACCACCAGTGGGACGTGGCAACAATTCTCAATATCCATATGGGGAGGGGGGGGCTGCTTATGGACAGTACGGGTACACTAGACATAAATAGGAAGCACACTCAGGAGGAGGAATGACCTCTCACACATGATGACTTAATTAATTGTTTCAAATAACATGCCTTGTTAAATCAATAAGCTTGATGTTTTGCTTTCACGAATAGGTTATAGGCTGTGTCACTACAAAAGTCAAGTTCAATACAAAAGTAACTTATTAATTATAAGTCTAAACTGTGGAAAATATAAAGATATTCCAAGGTGAATTTTGAAGGACACCTTAGAATATCTGTTGTCTATTTCCTAGCCAGCAGACCCTAGTTTACGACAAAAACAACACAATTGACGACAGCTCAGTTACCGCACTTAACGTCGTTAACGTGGTTTGGAGCAGAGCTATGAATGAATGTTGTTACAATGAATGTTTATGTTTGAACTCATGAAGTTTTTTTCAACGTGCACGGTGCATACACTACATTAATGTTCCTCATCACAGCGTCCCGCGCCTATCACAGGAACCTAGAATCATTATGTTCTGGGGTTTGTTCAGAATATTGTGCATATAACGTGTACATGTATTAAATGCAGGATATATGCGTGGATGTTACAGAAAATTAAATAGTGGCCTGGTCGTGTAGTCGATGGCAACCACCATAGCGCCATAGAATCCTGCGCAGCCTGCCCCATGTTCCGTCAAAAATAATCTCCCGATTGAAATGCATTGGTTTAATATTGAATTAATTAAATATAAATAAAATAATAATAATAATAAAAATAAATATATATATAAATAAATATACAATTATTTAGGCATAATATTATAAGTAGACCATGTTGCTATGTAGCTTATCATTATAACAAGATCTGTATCTGACCATTGACCATTGACATATTTATATATGTATTTATTTATTATATTTGTTATGATATTTTAGTCCAGGAAAGTCCGCCGAGACAGGATCGCTTTTAACTCACTTTATTTGGTTAAGGTTATTGGTCTAATGTCTATCGTCTATGAAACAAAAGGAGAGGAATGGTATATAACACGCGCGGAGCGTCTCTAAGCTTTACATCTAACCGATACGCCGCCCAAGAGATTCTGATTCTAAAATGGCGGAGCCCGAGTTAAATAGGCAGGTAGAGGTGGGCGTGTTCTGTGGCTTTAAAAGCCCGCCTCCTTCATCTATGACGCAAGTCTTACAGCTTATTTTATGT
Source organism: Micromesistius poutassou (assembly GCF_964030765.1). NCBI lineage: Eukaryota > Metazoa > Chordata > Actinopteri > Gadiformes > Gadidae > Micromesistius > Micromesistius poutassou. Next base: position 9,704,151 of record NC_140278.1, read on the forward strand.
TTTCTCAGTATTGTGGCTATGGGAGAATATTATGGCTGAAATATGTTACATATACGGAGACCACCAGACCTCCTCGAAGCAACGAAAATGGTATATTAACACGCTCTATTAAATCCCAAGAAAGAAGACGCCATACCTGCTCGAAAAATGTATTGACGTTTTATTGAAGTTGTTAAATAAGAGAAGATCATTAGGCCTACACGGTTACATAAAATAACATAACAAGCAAAGACAATGGTTTTATAGCCATGATTTAAACGGCATGCGAGCTGCTGGGTTCAGTGTCCATAGCAACCATGTTAATGTCTTCCTAATAACTATCCAATAGGAAAGATGCTCACAACATCTATTAGAGCCGTAGTCGGGTTAATACAGGAGTGAATGGGCTGTGAATTAAACCAGAGTGAATTAAACCAATGCATTTCAATCGGGAGATTATTTTTGACAGAATATGGGGCAGGCTGCGCAGACCTCCTCGAAGCAACAAAAATGGTTTATTAAATTCAAGATGAGTGGGTGAGAATCAACACGGTCTCACTGAAAACTCGTCAAAAATTCCTGGTTTCACGTTAATAAGAGAACATCATTACACGGTTACATAAAATAACATAATCAGCAAAGACAAACATTTACAGCCATGATTTAAACGGCACACAAGCTGCTGGTTTCAGCGTCCGTAGCAAACGTCATAGCAACCACGTTATTATAAAGTATGTCCGCCATTTTCACATAAAAAAATCCTAATAACTATCCAAGGAAAGGTGCTCACAACTTCTATTGTGAGCCGTAGTCGGCTTAATACAGGAGTGAATGGGCTGCTGGAGCACCCGGTCTGAACGTCAAACATCGACGGGGATGGCATTGAATTGTAGTGAATTGAATCCCTTCTCCGTCTGCAGGCGATGCCAAAGGGTACCTTTTCCGTCAGTGACTGACGCTAAAGTGACCTTGCCACTAGTCGGAATTTGAAGTTCTCGGAGTGAGACTGTGTTGTTTATTTCATAAAAAGGTTATTATGGAGGGAATATTCATGACCTTTGGCCATAGATTACTGCGAGGCGGCCATTTAATTCCCGCCCTCAATGTGCCAAATATGAATTGTTTCCGCTGCTGGTTGCAAAAACCTCCAGCAACGTGTTTCATAACGGTTGTATGTCAACTGATGGCTGACGTCCACAACCATACTTCCATATTTTTGGAGTCTATGGTTACAGGTGGGGTATGTTATAACATTTTGATCATTTAGTGTTTGCCTCATTTCAGTAAAACTAAAAATAATTGTAGATTATTGTACATAATATGCAATATACTTGCATGTTATGTAAAATCCTTATTATCATGTTTGTAGAATATTAGATATTATGACAAACACATGTGACAAAGATATTTTAGATGAATAGGGAAGAATTTGGAGGTTGTTCTTTGGAAATAAGTCCAAACCATACAACCAGTTTGTTCTTTATTTCAATTGAAAATCTCTAATGTCAATCTTCTATTTTAATAAGTAAAATAAATTCTGTATTCAGTTTCAATAACTAGTTCAAATAATTCAATCCAAAAAGAGATGGAGCATTGTAGTGCATTTAACAGTATTAAATTAAACCATAGAAGTGTGTTTAACAATGCCAAATCATTTCTCAAGAGCCTTGCCAGATTAATTCCGGTTCCACAATATATTCAATCTGCACTCAGGGTAAGACAATGGCAGTCCAGGAGAGCATCAACAGGAGGGTGGAGGTTTAATTATGATAAGCAAGGAAACTCAAACCTATCATTTGAGAATTTTAATTAATTAATTCAAATCGTTTATTCCCTCTCCACTCAGTGAGATAGAGCACGAAGGGTTGAAATAAACAGTCGGGGGGATTATACAAAATCATTCTCCTGCATTTCTAATAAGTGCATTATTATTTGAAGTCGGAAGAGCAGGAAAACTGTAAGATTCCTCTGCCATCTCAGAAATAGAATTTACAACTTTGTTTCGCTATCGATTTGCTTAACATACAGTCACATTCCTCAGCAGTGCACTTATACATTTATTGAAGTCTTATAGGCTTAATGATGATAAGCGGGTAAAATGGAGACTTGGCTTATGTATATATATATATATATATATATATATATATATATATATATATATATATATTGGTATGTATGTAGGAAGCGCGTGTGTGTGTGTGTGTAAGTGTGTGTGTGTCTGTGTGCGTGTGTCTGTGCCTGTGTGTATGTGTGTGTGTGTGTGTGTGTGTGTGTGTGTGTGTGTAGTCTTCAATCAATCCTTTAATCAAACAAATAAATAAATAATCATTTCAGAATAAGCATAGCAGTAAAAGTCATTTTAACCATTTGACTTGACATCAACAACTAAGAAAAGGAAAATAAACACATAACAGATCAAATAAGCAAACATCAGCCAACAGCACGGCTGTTTTGGTTGAGTTTATTGGATGTACATTAATTGCAAGATGTATAGAATTCCCATATGTACGGGTGTAGACAGACTGAGTACATGTTGAGCACGAGAAGGAATCTCTGCACTGGGAGCATGACGTGGTCTCTTGAGCTCAGAGACCTCGCAAGAACATCCTCTCAGAGACAGACGCAACGTTCCAGATCATTCCATGTCTATTGTATGCCAAATGAGCAAGGGAAGAAAATTAAAAGATCACTTTGGGGAAACGTGATACAGAAGGCAGATTAAATCCTTTTCCTTGTCAATCTGTTGAGATGAAATGATCGCCCACTTCCTGAGAACCAGGTGTTGGCAGTGCGTCGCTCACAGGGAAATGTGTCGGATAAAATATTTAAACAATGTCAGACGGTGTGTTCTGCACCGTATGCAGGGTGAGATGGAGGTGCGGTTTTAGACTGTTTCCCCAAATCTTTACTTTTTAAACCGGATTGTCATCAAGAATTTAGTCTACATTATTTGACAAGAGAGAAAAAAAACATACACAGTTCAATATTTCTCTGCCCTCTCTCTCTCTCCTTTCCCCTAACTTACTCCCTCTCGCTCTCTTTATATATATTTTCTCTCTCATGCCATTCTTCAGGATCTCAACGCCACAAAGGGTTTTGTACAGTCTATGAGTATTTTGGAACGGGGATTAGTGCTTTGTTCCTTGCCATTCTAGGGAATGGATCTTCAAAATCATTGATTTCTCCTTTGGAGAAGAAACATCTCAGCTAGTTGATAACTGTAAGCTCTGCCCCAGACAGCTGCTGATGTGGGATCAGAGATCCCAGAGTGAGAGTGAATATCATAATTTGAGGTCACGTGTGAATATATCTTTTCTTGCATACTAAGCTCCGCAAACAAATTTATAGGCAAGGTGTGAGCAGCACAAAGCAAGAAACTTACCGAAGCGGAAATGGCTTTTACTTTTTACCTTTCCCATATCGGCGGTGGGGAGATGAGCTCTGGCCTCATTCACCTGAAGTGATAAACAACAAACATTGGAGTTCCCAGCCCGATGCAGGAAAAGGAAAAGCAGGAGAAAGAAATAACAAAAAAAAGACAAACGCCATGGCAACAGAAGATAGTTTGCAAAGTTGCGAGCTGGGAGCAGCAGCAGCAGCCGTGGCAGCAGCAGCAGTACTTGTGTTGAGTCATTGGACTGGAACAGATATACGTTAATTGGAAGTAAATCTGACAGCTCCAGAGGGAGGGATGAGTTGCAGAGAGAGTGTGGGGTTGGTGGGAATGGCAGGCCTCGGGGATGGGGGTGTCATCTGCGGATACAGATACTTGGGATTGAATAAGCAAACACATCATTCTCTTTCTATTGAAAAAAAGGGTGTTTATTTATGGATTTCTGCATATGTATGTTAATATGTATGTGGCTGTTATTAATTGCTTTATTAATCTGACCATTCATCCACTTCTCTATCTATTGGTAACACTTTACATCATGTGTAGATTAATTAACCCTTATTTGATCATTAATTAATATTAGCATTATATATATATATACCATTATAGTCTAGTAAACAATTGCTAATATTGTTCATGTCAACTAAGATAGTTGGGTTCATGTTAATTAATGTATTAATGTATATGTTATGTAATAGGGTTAGGGCTAATCCTAATTGGAACCCACTAAATAATGCTTATTACTGCATAATCAATGTACCATTATTGTAAAGTCATACCTATGTACTGTATGCATTAATTGTTTGAGTTGTTTGTCTGACTTTTTAATTGTTTTAGTGAAAACTCCCCTTTGTATATACTGTTTGTGCTTGCCAAAATGTATTTATCTAGTCCTTTTTCACAATTAAATTTAGTGAGTTAAATTCAAAAGGCACCCCATGCACTAAATATTGTTCTTTAATGTAACTTCGGACTGGGAAGGCTCCATGAGTTTAGTTGATCAAAACCATGCACCATGATGACCTAAATAAAATGTAAGGCGTACTATTGAAAGTGAAATATTTTGCAGATTTCAATGTCCCTGCCTTTCCTAGGAAACGATAAGCATATTATAAAAAATAGTTACACCTTTAACCAATATAGAAATATAGAACAATGAATGAACAATGAATATTGTAGTTGTTTAAACTCAAAGCATACATTGTAAGTCTGTGTAACCAAACTCTCAACTGTTCATTGCAGAATGCAATGAACAGTTCGATTTCTATGTAATGTGATGGAGTAACACTAATGGTGATACAAAATTCTGTCATGCAGAAGCTCTTTCAGAAGCTCTGCATTTTCAATCCTTTTTATGTGTTGTAATTGCTGGGTATTTAAATAAGATGGGATTTGAGTATTTCACATGGCTAAGCATGTGACAGAGCGGCCTCGGAGTGGTTTGGTGACTGGTTTGATGATGAGTGTGATGACTACGTAGTTTGATGGCTGGTTTGGTAACTGTTTTTTGTCAACTGGTTTGGTTATATATTTAGCTAGTTAATTGAGCGGTTTGGTGATAGGATAGTTTGGCTACCAGAAAGTTGTGTGCGGAGGTAGAAAGGGAAGAGAAAAAAGCATAGTGACATGCTTGGAAACAAGGAAGGTGTTTAATAAAAGCAAAGGTGTATGTAAGAGACAGAACTTAAATAATAATAATTATGTGATTCATGAAAAATTCACATATATTATAAGTTAACCTCACAATAGAATAGCTATGAATATGTTTCCTCTTCACCTACCATTAGAATAGGTTAGCTGAATTTATCAATCAAACACTGTCTTGGCAATAGTGGTTTGAAAGGAAAAAATACATATTATATCTATTTTAGGTTTTGTAATTGTTCATGATAATAAAGAGGTCCAATTCGACTCCGCCAACCATCACCTAATGTTATCAGGGAATTGCACCATTGTCTAAACACAAGCGGGCCTGCTAATAATAGCACAGGTGGTCTACGCAATGTTTTCTCATTTAGTTTGAGTAAATATTTGATAATATAATTCTATGTTGTTGTGCCAACATTTTGCCCCTGGGCACCTGTGATTGTTCTGTTGCCGTCTGGCCACCCAGAGAGAGACAACACGTTTAGCATTCACAAAGTTGTAAGGTGTGCCATACCAAAGTGTGGCAATAAGAGATAGTAAAGTGACAATGAAGATTCCATCTTTGATTTTCTTACCATATTTAGTATTTCCTTATTTAAATGCTAATAGCTTATTGTTTGGGCTTTAGTGTAGTAATCGTTAAAAAATAAATCAAAGACAAACAATTAGAAACACAACTCATTTTGAACAAAATAAGAGAGCACCAGCAGTGCCCTGTTCCTTCGCCTACATTGTTAGCTGGCTTTGCCATATATCATAAATCCTTAAATCCTATCATCATTCATCATTCCAGACCAAAACTAGCAAAAACATTTGCCACCAAAAGTTCCCCGACTTGTACAGGACAATCTCTTCCCAGGGCACTGTACTTACTCAACATTATTGTTGTGTTGTTATTCTATTTTTATTGCTCGCCTTTAGTGTCTTCTGGTTTTATGGGAAATTGTTATCAGCTGTATTTCGAGACTTTTGCGCAGTATCATTTTTGTGTTAGGTTTGACTTAGATGGTAAACTTCCAGTAATTGGACAAGTGGGCTCCTTGGTCACCTTAACTGAAAGATCCTTGGTTCCATCTTGAGCTTGATTCATGTGAAAGGATGCTTAAAAAATAAGTGTTTAACCCCAACCTGCTCCAGGTAGGTGATCATACGACCTACACGGGTTACACATTTAAACGTCCTTTCATTTCGATGCAAAGAACTAGAAAGAACATTTTGGTTTCTTTGTCTTAAGCCTGCATCCCTTCATTCACAAGCATTAGGTCTACATACCTTTCAAAATCTTGTGTTCAAAAGTTGGCCTTTAATACTTGATTAGTAACTATTAGTAAACATAACAATATTATACAATAATAATATAAGACATTCTTGGTTTCAAGAAAAAATATCAAAATATTGAGGTCTTGATTAAATGTTCATTTGAATTGCTCTATACCAATTGCTATGCAAAAAATAAACTGATTTGTGAAGCAAACCAATTTCAGATAGAACAACAACAAAGACGCAAACAAGACACAAAGATGCCTTTGTTTGTCCTTCGGGATAAATTTGAGATGTGTTGTATGTAAAGGGAAAGATAGAAGGCGAAGAATACCACAATAATGGAGGAAAAAAAGAAGCTAATACTGAGTTACATATTTCTGAAACAACCCAATTCCTCTTGACAGTGGAGCTTTAAACAGGAACAGGAAACAGGATAAGGCAAATTACTCTCAAAAACATGACCCTACCAGCAATACATTTGCATGAGCTTGGCTTGAATCCCCACAAATTCCACCAGTCCACTTTACCGATCAAACACATCTATTGATATTGCATTTGCACAAAAATATATTTACATTTGAAACACAAACAATGGTTTGTGAATCAAATTGGAATGCACTTCCACACCAAAGGAGTGGTGGGGAATGGGAATGTTGTGCTGCCGACTGCTATTGCCCTGCTGCTATACACTGGTGGTCCTTATTTAACAGCCTCCGTTTAACCGCCTTTGACAGCCATTGGAGCAAGCCACTAGGAAGAAACAAACACAATATTGAAATCAGTGGAGGTTGTCCAAATGTCCATCCCCATGTTGTGACCAGCATAGGCAGCTGTGATTCTATTTACATTCCGAAACTATAAGCTTGCTGGCCCATTTCATACACTAATAGGCATTCATTTTTGGTTATTTTTTGCAAGTGAAAAATGTAATTGTATTCAGTTGGCCAGGCTTGGGAAACATAACGTTGCCATATCTTGCTGGCTAACAAGCAGTACACATTTGTTGTCTTGCATCGGTGACCGAAACAAAGTGGAGAAAATTAAATTAGTTCTGTCTGTTAGACACACAACGGACAAAGCAGAATATACCTTTTCATTTTTCTTAAACATCCATTTTGCTATTAACATCAATAATAAACCAACTTCAGTGCCTCTTATGTGTTTGTGTGTGTGTGTGTGTGTGTGTGTGTGTTGTTTGCCTTGCGGTTCTATTATGGGAATTAAAAGTATGACGCCTGGAGGCAAGATGGGTGGAGTATGGGAACAGAATCTGCAAGTATACCAGCCAATCAGTGAGCTAGCAACATATTTGGTTGGAACTGGAACTAAATGTTTCCTGGCTTTGAATCTCAATGCAGACTTGTGCGGTTACACCTGTTCTCCGTAAATCGAACCTGTGACCGAAACATTATGTTGAGAAATGTAATGAGCAGCGCTGGGGGATTTCTTAATCTTCTAAACACTTTGATAAGTTTAGAATTCATTGTTTTTAACTAGCTGTGTGCATGTTTATGTGTCGCTGTCTCGTGTTCTTTGACTTGAGGTTTACTTTAATTTGAATGCATAATCCTGCATATTCAGTACTTCCAGATGGGTCCGATTGCATATGCATGAGCACATGTAAGACAATGATTCAAGAGTCTGAAACAAAAGCATTTTATTCGCTGGTTTAACTCAAAGGCTATGCAGAGAAAGAATAAGTCCTGGTAATTAATCATATTTCCCCTGATAGCATGTCCCAACCTGCTATTTATTGTACTGTCCTCAACCAACCAGTTGTGCAATAATTCAGCCTGATTGCAGAACTACTATAAAGTGTAATAGAAAGCACAATGGCCAGTGGAGTTGTATGCCATAGAATAAAACAGTAAACCTCTGCTTGTTTGCAGAGCGAGTGTATATTTAGAGAAAGCGGGCAAAGGTTGGTAATCAATATCACTTTAGATTAGTCTCAAAAGTCAGCTTCAAGCCTTGAATATAGCTGCTCTTATGATTACCCCGATGATTAATTAAAACTGATGTTCTCTGCAATCAAACTGGGCCTGATCAATACACGGCCGGGTCAGGCTCATCCTTCTTGCAGTCTCCAGAAAATAACACATTCACAACTTGAACATTTTCAACAAATGCTTATCGCTGCCGTAAACAATATGCACCGTGGGCTGTTGGGTTATAATTACAGCAGCTGCAATTGGGATTTTTTTTTTTGGGGGGGGGGTTAAAATGTCAGGAACATGGTTTCCCGCCAGCCAATCAGTGGGAAACAGGAAGTAATCAGGGCTTGCATGCTGTTGGCTACAATTTAATGGAAACGATCTTGAACAACAAAACAGCCTCAACATATCACTTCAACATCGTCTGGTTACTGTTGAAGCCTACTCAAGTGTCTGATTGATCGTCCTAATTCCTTGTATATTTTTGAAAATGTTGCATGGTGTCATACAAGTCTGTTCTTAAAAATGACACGCCAAGCTTTGCAGAAATTGCAGAAAACAGAAATTTAAATTAATCTTATCTGCTCTGCATAATGTCAAAGCGTCCATTATGGAAGGCTGTTAACGGTAGAAAGGTGGACTTCCGGCACGCTCCATCAACAGTACGCATCAGTATCTGTCTATTGTACAGAGGCAAAATGTGGATTTGTGGCTGTTCCCGTTGCCACGAAAAGGCCAACAATAAAATGTTGGATCTTTGTTTTTCACCATCAAATGTGCGACTCCCTTCCCTACAGACACAATCGGCGGTGATAGTCTCTATAGCCAGGCTGATCTCATCTCATCTCCCCCCACTAATAGACCTCTCTCCTCCAACAGCTCTGTGGAGTGCCTCAGCATGACTGACGCCCACATCGCCCCCTTTTGAATAATTACCCAGGAAGAACAAGACGAGAGAGAGAGAGAGACATAGAGACACAAAGGGAGAGGAGGAGAGAAATATGAAGGGAGAAACACACAGAAACACAGAGCGGGAGAGAGAGACAAAAACCCTCTGGAACAGTGATGGCAGAAAGAAATAAGGGGAGAACATCCTTTGGTGGCGCTGGTTGCTAAGCAGCACTCAGCAGACCATGGCCTGGCTGACAGGCCGGCTACTTCCTGGAAAACCAGCGTTTAAGGAATATGATGTCACTGGTAGGAAGAGCAGACGAGTTTGGATCGGGATGGTATTCTCGCACGTAACTACACACACAAACACATTCATACACAAACAAACACAAACACACACACACACACACACACACACACACACACACACACGCTCCTACCAGCCTACATCTTTAGCATCCTATCATGTCTGGCATGTAGTGGAACCCAAGATATGCAGGGCTTCACTTCAGGCATGCTAAGCTTATGGATAGCAGCTAAATGTATGCTGCCAATGTGGTCTATAATGGTGAAAGACCATCAGGCATTGAAGTGCTCAGTAAAAGAGGTAATTGCATGGTTGACGCGTTTGCGAAGCCTTCAAATTCCGTCTCCAAACAACGGTGATGGAGCGGTGACAGGGTCAGCGTACAATCCGATACTGTGCTGTTACAAAGCCATTTATATTGATGGCTGTTGGAACTGCATTGGCTTTCACAGTTTTTTTTTTTTTTTTTTTTTCCCTTTGTGTGTGTGCATGTGTAATCGACATTCCTCATTAACTTCCTCTGGAGATCTGAGTACAAACCACTTTGTAAGCAATATGAGTTTGAGCTGAAATAAATATGTATTCCATGGTCAACCTTAAACGCCTGGGAGGATGTAGGCAAGCACACCCTTTTATGCAGTGTTTCTTTTTTAACTATACTGCAAACACATATACAGCGAGAACATAAATGCCACTGAAGCTACAGGGTACCTTCCAAATAAATGTATACAAGGTATACAAGGTATCCAATATGCTGAATAATAATACATATATAAATAATATAATACTACTATAACCCAAAAGGTCAGAAAAGCCATATTTATACAGGCACAGGCATAGTGACAACTACAAACACACAATCACACATAGTGGCATTTCAAAGAGAAAGTAGCTTTTTGTGAGTTACCTCAACTATTTCTATGCTTTGTAAGAGTGTGTGTATGTGTGTGTTAGTGTGTGCGTGTGTGTATGTGCTGGTGCCCGTGTATGTGTGTATTTCGAAATCAGCCAATCCATCAAAGGCCAATCTGTGTTTCTATCAATACAAATCCTCATGCATTTTTCAGCATTCAGATACCTTGAGGCTCCGGGGACTGATGTAGCACGGTGTTTCTGGATCGTTGAGCAGTTCCACCACAACAAAAGAACCATTCATAAATATTAGAGAGGAAACATTCACTGTCTCCCCCCTTGCCCCCTCTCCTCCCTCACCCTCTTACGGCCCAAACCCCCTACCCACTCACCCTCTCCTCCTCCCTTCTCGTTAACAGAATGCCTGTCGTGGGTCCAGAACTGATATTGCTGTTGAGTTATTGCATATATCTGTGCCTATATATTTCGACAGCTACCTAAGAATACCCGGTAACACTTTACAATAAGGTACGCAAAAACGTGAGTAGTTACTGAGGAACGAATGAGAAACGAATGATCGGTTAATGGGTAGGCCCTAAGTGACTGTTATTCTGGAACTACTGAGGAGTTACTGGTAAACAGACTACGGGACTACTGCATTCGTTACTGAGCAACGAATGATGAACAACTGGGTGGTTAATGGGTAGGCCTACCCATTGAGTAGGCCTACCCATTAACCACGCAGTTGTTCATCATTCATTCCTCAGTGTGTTTATTTTGTATTCTACCACTTTATTACAGTATGGAAGGGGAGATTTGGAGGTACCTGGTCAGAACTTGGTCAGCCTACAAATCCCAGGTGTGGAGACTGCGGGGAAACCACACAGAGAGGACACTAAAGAGCCAGCTCTCATTCATCGAGTGGACTCATTGCTCCCCTAGGCAGATTGCTGCAATGACAGATCACACTGTTTCCTTTGCAACATATTTCTCCTTCCTGCTTATGTTGTGTGAGTGTCTGTATGTGTGTGTGTGTGTGTATGTGTGGTGTGTTTGTGTTTGTCTATATGTGTGTGTGTGTGTGTGTGTGTGTGTGTGTGTGTGTGTGTGTGTGGGTCTCTTTGTCTGTCTTACTGTTTGTCTGTGTGTGTGTGTAGGGGGCGACTTTCTGTGTGTGTGTGTGTTTGTGTGTGTGTGTGTGTGTGTGGGAGTTACTCCAAACGTGAGGAAGTGAAGCGCATCATGGTGTCATGTATTTCCTTCATTTCATTCCCATTTATTTATATTCCTACATCACAGGGAGGGCTAATAAAACGGAGAAGATCACAAGATGGCGGTTCTAACAGCTGTCATACACTGCAGGTTCTGGTGAAGGGTTTGTACTGCAAACCTGAAGGGACGGACACACACACAGACACACACACACACACACAGATAGACAGAGAAATAAAGCCACACACACACACACACACACACACACACACACACACACACAGACAGAGAAACTCAGCCACACACAAACACACACACTCGCCGTACTGTAACAAATCATATACAATATCACATTGTGTGTCTGCTACCACACGTCTCGTCCATTTTGGTTTTGCTGATGAGGACTTCTGGCCACTAAGTGGATTCCTGTCGTATATGCTCAGGATGGAGGAGGAAGACATATTGTTTCGCTGCTTGGGATGGAGACTGATGGCCCAGCAATTTGCTGACTCCTCACAGGTACATACGCACACACACACACACACGCACACACGTAAATGCATATTCTGGCTGAAGGAGAGAAATCCATCAAGTAAGTGAGAAGAGAGGCAGCCATTGCAGTTGCGTAGACCTGAATGTGAAACTTGCTTAACCAAAAGTATAGTTCATAAAGAAAGAAACACAAAAGTTAACATTTTTGCCATTTCACATTTTGTTTTTTAGTCACGACTTTTTGGGAAAAAGCATTATTACATAAGACCCAACTGCTAGAAAAACAATAGGTATCCACAGATACTCTGTGAATACCTAATTAGAATGATATTGAAAACAGAATTATGAAAAATGTTTCTAAAGAAAAATCGTAACAATGGATTTTATATTTGTGCGCTGATATTTAGATTAGATACCTTGACAAGGACAGATGTTGAATGCTTACACTCAAAAGTGTGAGTGATGGCATGGATGAAATTGAATGTTTGCCTACACACATACACATGCACACACACACACACACACACACACACACACACACACACACAGAAACATCCTCGGAAACGTTTGTATTCGGGTTTTCACGTGGAATTTAGATGTATTCAAAAACACCTGAGAATGTGCTACAAACCCTAGACACCACAGTATTCAACGTCTGTGTGATACACGACACAGCAACAGGCAGAGAGAGATGGTGCATGTAAAAAGACATTATGATAAAGTCATTTTAGAGTAGTTAATGGGAATAACAGACAAGTGGGATATGCCAGTCCACTTGTAGCTGGCTGTCCACTCCAGTTCACTCCATTAGTTTCCCCTCCACTGCACATTTGCAGTAGAAAACGGTTCTCCCAATGTTATCAGTGTGATAGATTTGTTTTGTAACTTTACCCTTTTTCTTTACCTTTGTATTATAAATAAACACTCATGATTCTGAATGAGCAATCGGTTCATTAAGAAATACAGGTAATTATGGACGTTCCTTAAACAATGTTTGGTCAATAATCGGAGTGGGCCAGACACCAACATTGTGTACGACCAGACAACAACAGACAACATGTCTGTCTGTCTGTCTCCATCGTGTTTATAACCAGACACCAACAGACAACATGTCTGTCTGTCTGTCTCCATCGTGTTTATGACCAGACACCAACAGACAACATGTCTGTCTATCTGTCTCTATTGTGTTTACGACCAGAGACCAACAGACAACTTGCCTGTCTGTCTGTCTCCATCGTGTACGACCAGACTATCTGTCTCTATCGTGTGCTAGTCCATCTGGCGTTAGTGGCACAGTGGACTCCATAGGCATTTTGGTCGCTTGGCAACAAACTGAGTTTCACCTATCTGCTTTGTCTGGAGTTCAAACTCAAGAAAGAGTTTGTATTTGGGGTTATATAATATTTCTGTCATTGTTTATTGCTCATTGGCTTACAGGGAACACCCAAACAAACGAATGTGGGTTGCTGCAGGATCAGGAGGATGTGAGGGATCAGGAGGATCAGGAGGATGTGGAGAATGTGGAGGATCAGGAGGATCAGGAGGATGTGGAGAATGTGGAGGATCAGGAGGATCAGGAGGATGTGGAGAATGTGGAGGATCAGGAGGATCAGGAGGATGTGGAGAATGTGGAGGATCAGGAGGATCAGGAGGATGTGGAGAATGTGGAGGATCAGGAGGATCAGGAGGATGTGGAGAATGTGGAGGATCAGGAGGATCAGGAGGATGTGGAGAATGTGGAGGATCAGGAGGATCAGGAGGATGTGGAGAATGTGGAGGATCAGGAGGATCAGGAGGATGTGGAGAATGTGGAGGATCAGGAGGATCAGGAGGATGTGGAGAATGTGGAGGATCAGGAGGATCAGGAGGATGTGGAGAATGTGGAGGATCAGGAGGATCAGGAGGATCTGGAGAATGTGGAAGATCTGGAGGTTGAGGAAAATGGAGGAGGCAGTGGCGATTCTAGACCGGTTTAAATGGGGGGGCCGAGATGGGGCCGGCTTTTCTGTTAGAGGGGCACAGACCAAATTGTTGACGGGGGTGGGGGGGGGGGGGGGGGGGGGTTGGATCGCGGACGAGCGCTGTTGCGGGCGCGATTGTTGACGGGGGGGGGTGGGGGGGATCGCGGACGCCGTTCGGGGGAGCCACAGGGGGGGCCGGACTCAGAGTTACGGGGGCACTGGCCCCCCCCTAGAACCGCCACTGGGAGGAGGCTGACTGGACAACAGAGACAACATGGGGATATTCTCTTTCCCATGCACCTCCACAGAGCCCCAAATAATCAAGTATACAAACAACCCTAACCTTGTGGGGTTGCCTTTGTACACTAACTGCCCATTGATCCAGGAGCATCCCACTTTATTGTCATTGTTTGTTATTGACCAATCATATTAAAAGGAGCCAAGACTTGGTTTTGCCATTGGATTTTAATGTAAAATATAAATGTGAACTTGGATGCCAATGTTAATCTTACTTATGTTACTATCCAGGGGATTGACAGCATGTGGTTATCTAGTTAACGCAAAATAAGGAAAGAAAAAGGTAGATCCATGCGCATGTCAGAGTAGGTTTCTCTCTGCCAAGAAACACATTCAAATCCCTCTTGTATGTACGTAAACATGTTTGACTGAAACACACATTTTAGTATTGTCAGTAATATCTTTGGGGTGCAGACAATGATCAAAGCACTTTTTTTTGTGTTATTTTCCTTTCCTGTTGGCCTTGTGTTGGTTTTCTGTTGTCATTCTTTCAGTGGTCATTTGCATCTGCGTTTGTATCCATCTTTCAGAGATTTGTACATGGTTATGCCTCGCAGACATTATTGAGATTAGTTTCACATTTCATTATCCACTCTATCCCTTCGGATCCGGGCGGCGAACACAAGCGTCAAACTTCACTCATAAATGATGACATCAATCATTGTACATTAAAAACATCTGTGTGGCACTGATGGTGAAGCAACGTCAATAGTTTTAGGGGAACCCTGGGGTAAAAGAGCAAGGGAGTGGTCCTTGCCTGTTCCTATTCCATAATATTAAATCACAACTGATCCGGGATCCAGTTATTCTATGTTACAGCAGAACTTATGGGGGGAGAGGGCAGAGAGCCTGGACCTGGAATCAAACACAGAAAGGGGCGGGGTTACGCCTTGTCTTCTGTGTTACACATAGATATTCTATCCAAGGACAAACTCAATAGTGTGAGCGAATAATGCTTTCAGTATCTCTTCAATCTCCAGTCGACAAGGTGTTGAGAAGTTTGCTAGTGCTAGCTAGACTAATTAACAGAACGTTAAGCGAATGCTGAAGACTTGCCTCTGCAGTCGTCGAGTCAACAATTTCCAGCACATTGGCCAGTGTGGCCTCACAAATATTTCAAAGGACCTTAGTCCACCTTGTGCTTTTAGCTGAAAATACATATTTAGCCATTCGGGACCATGTAACCATGTGCTTTGACTTTGATGCACTTAAAGGCCCTGCCTGATACACTGCGTGATCTCTGATGAATTATTGACTGTGACTGATTGTTACTGTTTTCCAGTGATGATTTGCAATGGTGAAAAAGAAACAATGTGAGATTAATTGTGCGAATTGACACCTTATATGGCAAACCAAAATAATAATATTTAACATTAATAAGATAACAGGCCAAATAGGGTTTTGGCATACCTTGGTAGTATTGCATTGTGTTATGTTGGCAATATAACAAAAAACAACGAAAAACACCCACACATATCAAGTGTGAAGAATCATCTAGATTAATAGCAAAAATATATTTTTGTTGTAAATTTTTTTGCTGGAGAAGGCATTTGTTGATAAGGCAGTTTAAAGTAATTTCTCTTCAAGAAAAATAATTGTTGAAACTGGCTCCAAATAACTACTTTAAACAATAGGAATTAATACATAATTGTAACTTAAGAAGCCCTTTGGCAGTACTGCAAAATTGTAAAGAAACACATACTCTGTGAAGATAGTTGTTTCATGTATAAACTTAAAATACTGGAGAAGGAAATCTAGATTTTGATTGTAGCAAAGACTTAAACAAGCATGCATGCACACACACACACACACACACACACACACACACACACACACACACACACAGGCACCCACAAACAAACGTATACACTCATACTCGTAAACACACACATAGACACACACACACACACACACACACACACACACACACACACACACACACACACAGCATATCAACTTGAGTCTCTGGGGCTGTGCTGTGTCTATTTGTGAGGCATGAATTGAGACAGTCTTGTTTTGGCATAGTGTTCACAGAAAGCAAGAAACATTAAATATGAGTCCCAATAGACAATATCAATGATTTTCCCAAAAGACGTAGTTGTGTTTGTATAAGA
Organism: Micromesistius poutassou; assembly: GCF_964030765.1. Taxonomy (NCBI): domain Eukaryota; kingdom Metazoa; phylum Chordata; class Actinopteri; order Gadiformes; family Gadidae; genus Micromesistius; species Micromesistius poutassou. Next base: position 9,720,494 of record NC_140278.1, read on the forward strand.
AAATATCTCTGACAACACACATTTATACACAATGAGAAACAAAATGGTTTAGTTCAATGGTGCTGAATTTTTAATGTTGCCATTGACTTCTATCTTATATTGTTCATAAAATAGTCTGCCAAACATTCGCACATTCCCCTTGGAAAGCAGCAAAGCACTTTTCTGCCATTTCAATTCCAAGTGCTAATTCTCATTTCATTTGAATTAAAGATTGGAGTGTGTAGTGTGTGTGTATGTTTTACAGTGTTGTGTGTGTTACTGTGTGATGGCTGTGACCAGATGGCAGAGATGCTACACTGGACCAACTCCAGCAGTGCCACCGCTCTCCTCTGAGATGGGACACGCACACACACACACACACACACACACACACACACACACACACACACACACACACACACACACTACAATCTAACCTTGAATCAACCAAAGAATGTTCCCTTTGAGAGACTTCCTCCACAGCTGTCCACATAAAAAAGCTGATGCTTTGTTGACTGGGCCATGTTTTAAGTGACCAGTAGTGAGCGATTCTTTGTGATGAACAGCGTCAACACCTTCAGAGATCAGCTGGAGCACCTCTCCTGGGCAACCTACAGCATTTCCTCCTTCGCCTTCTGCTCCACCTGGCTTTTATCAAACTCAGTGGGACAATATTGCTGAGCATTACAGTAGAGATATGTTTTCCCGCTTTCCGTTCTCGTGTTTGTAGGCTTCTGAAAAGCCTGAAAAACAAATGGCTGTCCTCACCTTCACTTCTTTTTTTTGTAACCCTCATTCCACCATTTTCTATACTCAAGTACTCTCTGGAAAAAAGAAAAACCGAAATGGCGGAAACAAAAAGAAAACAAGAACACAGGGACCCAGAAAAAGGGAACAAACAACAACAAACCAAGGTCTTGCTTATAGACCAGCGTGGAGGCAAGGTTGTTTGGGATGGGACGTCTCGCAGTGACTGATCTCATTTTGATGACACCACAAGTCTGGAGAGTGGCGTGGTTTCATGCTTGTCCTACGGAGTCCCTGATTAAAGCGCAAGGGCGAAGCAATAACTGCATCACTGTGCTCCGCCACGAACCCATCAGAATTAGGGAGCGAGAGAGGGCACGATAGAGGAGGAAAGACATGGGGGGAGGGGGGGAGGGAGAGAGAGATGTTGAGAGAGAGAGCGAGACAGTCGTCTTATTGTCCGATGCAGGGTATACATTTAACATTCAAACAGCGTCTCTCACACAGCTGCCCGACTCTTTGGGCTATATTAAATGTACGGAGCATCTATGCGTAGATGCCAACACGGTGAACTACAGGATGCGCCATATGATGACATTTATGGTGTGTATAGGAGAAATTTGTTAAGGAATATGCAGTCAACATCTTGCCCAGTATGCTATATTAATTAAATAAGTGTGGAGAAACACTGAGCAACCAAAGAAATTCTCTCCTCACGTGACGTGTATTTGATATATGTTCTTAGTATGTTGAAGCCATGAGCTGCACAGAATGGAATGCTTTGTGTAGGTTGGGCCTCAAGGAAGTCCAGAAAGAGCGGGAAAATAACACAGAGTATCTCCATATAAGGGAAGAATGCATGGGATGAGGTAACGACGTATGGATGATGTATGGGCACAATGGGGCATAAAAGTAGGGGCCAGAGAGTGGCTGGTCAGATCTTTGTCAAACCAACT
>NC_140278.1:9727175-9747175 GCF_964030765.1 Micromesistius poutassou
TTGTGGACTTTGTCTGATCCATTAACATAAACATTGAGTCAATATTACAAAAAATATGTGTATATAAATATCTCAAATATATGAAACATTGCAAATATAGAATATAATGTAATGATTATGTGTGTTATTGTATTCTAGTGTTTTTAATCTGTGGAATTGAACAAGAGCCAAAGAAACACTGGCTGTTTGGATGTAATTCAAGATGGTGCTGAGAGAACTGAAGGCATTTAATTATTTTTTATTCGGTTGATGAATCCTCATGGCTGATAATACGGTGATAAAATAAAGTTAATAGCTTTTATGCAAAAAAAAGTGGGACATGGTATGTTAAGAGTTCTATTAAATCCCATCCCACTATTATATTTTTGTTGTTGTTGCTGTCAGTCTCTTACTCCATATGTCCCTTATTAATTTTCGCTCCTCGTTTGCCCTGCATTAGCGTGAGATGGTGTTAACTCACGCCATCATGCCAGTTAGCTATCTATTGGGGGGATGGGGGTCGGGCGGGGGGAGGCGTTAATGAAGGGCTACGGCTGGCGGATGGCTGGCTTCATGCCTATAGTCGGCTCAGACAGTCACCCAGTCATTAGAACTTAAAACATGGACATCATTTACTCTCCTTCTGACACCTCTCTCCCTTGTTGGACTTTTCCAAACCACTTATTGTCGAGAAGCTTAGAAACTAAAAATAGGGGGAGAGTCGGGGGTAGACAACACAGAGACAGATGAAATATAATGGAGAGAGAAAGGTGGAATTAGGGAGCAGAACAGAGCAAGAAGGGAGGATCAAAGGGATTCAGGGGAGGATGAGGAGGAAGAGGAGGATTGTGGAGCACCAATCTCAACGCCAGATGAAACACAATCACTCCTCTACCCTTGGTAAAACACTGGTCTTTTTTTCAGCAGCTGTACAATAGCATCAACAAAATGACCCAATGTTCTCGTCTTTCTATTTTATATGGATGAAAAGACAGGAAGTGAACAGCATAACAGAACTATTAGGGCTTATAATAAGGATGAACAATCAAATGTTTTCTTCTTATTATTATTGTTACCATTATTTAATTCAGTGTTTTATTAGTAGCATCAGCAGTGAGTTGCAGTAGTGGTAGCTGTAAATGTAGTAGCGGTAGTAGCAACAATGACAGTACCAATATTAATTGTATTAAAAAGTGCTCTTCATTCTCACCATCAGTCATATAGGTAAAAGAGGTGGTGAAGGTTGTCTGCTGTTCACAACCATTCACTTAGAGCGTAGGGCAGAAGGAGAAGAATTACTAAACCCCGCCCCCCACGACAAGATGAAGCTAAACAGCTGAGACGCAGCGTCGCAGGTAGTTCTTCATGCACCATTTGATGAATAGATTAATTCCAGAGTAACATGCTCTTATTCATTGTTTCCTCTAGTGGGACTCGGTGGCAGAAGTGATGATTAATGGCCATCCGCCTGGAAATGGTAATCTGTACTTTTTTTTTTTAATTCATGACCTACTTTTTTGCACCAGTTATAAAAAAAATTAATGAAAAAGGAAATCTCGTCCCTCTCGCCTCGGACGTTCTCCTATCACACCCCAGGTAATAGACTGCTATGCATGGAGACCGTGGCACGATTCCCCTGGGTCAATTTGTTTATATGTGCAATAAAGTGCTACTGTCACATTAAATATAGTGGAGGGGAGGCAGAGAGAGAGAGAGAGAGAGAGAGAGAGAGAGAGAGAGAGAGAGAGAGAGAGAGAGAGAGAGAGAGAGATGAGGGGGGGAGGGGGGTATATATTTAGCGTGGGGTTCCCTAGCCACCATCCGTGCTGCATGACTTCCATGTTTCCTCGTCTGATGGAGACCAATTAGATGACAGACTAACAAAACCAGGGACTGCGTCTCCAACTCCTCACAGGCGACTGGAAGCAGGCCTGTCCCATCGCTGTTCCTTGCTTCGACAAAGACACACGCACAGACATACAGACAGACAGACATACTCTCTCTCTCCCAGGGACGATGTCAGTTGCTTCTCTAATGGTTCGCCGCTGACGCTTTTATCGCTCCGAGTCAGGTGTTGGAGGACTTAGTTCCGCAACTTAAAAGTTGTAAAATATTTACAGACTTTTATCGTCACGAGCCACGCAAGCTGTCAAAAGACAACAGCGAAGGACACAGCCGGTGTTGTCCTGTGAGGGTGCACTTGTAATCTCATAGCGCTCAGCAACGCTGCACCCCACCAGTCCTTACTGACAGAGAAAGAGCAGGCTAAATGCAATTGATCTTTCAACCACAACATCATTATCAAGCTTTTTTAAACACTGCTTTTTTAAACACATTTTAATAAGCGATGCAGGTTAGTCTTCACCCCCATATCCCCCGCTCCACCTAGAAAGCATCAGTCGCTTCTTTGACATTGACTCGTGGTGAATCTTCAAACGGGGATTTTCTTGTGCCCGAGCAAGGACAGTCGTCGGCCACTAATTCCCTCCTTATTACCATATCAATGATATGTACAGCTTGTGATAGGGCTGCTCTTGAAAGACTGCATGTGTTTGCTGGCAACCCCTGAATATTTCTAAAGCCCTGATAAGCTTGATACGAAAAAAAACCCTGATTTGAAAACACGATCCAAACATGACCTTGGATGGTGCAACTGTTGACCCATCTGAGAGTGACCAATCAAAGGGACTTATTCAACATGTAGATGAGGATGAGCCAATCAGTGTCCCAGGGGTGTGCTTCATAGAATAAAATATGTTTTTAATGCAAATCAGACTGTATCGAGGGTTAACTCACTCACATTAGATTTTAATTAATTGTTGGAAGGATATAATCTCATAAAATGTGTCGTTGCCAAGGACACTTTTTGTTTTAGGCGGTTGAAGATATCCTAACGTATGCTGGTGTCGTCTTTCCATTGGATTAGAAGAAGGCAGAAGCAGTGTTGGAAGTGGGCGGAAGTTCCCCCATGTGGGGCTCTTCAGATCCGTGCCCTGACCTTTACTCCAACAGGCCCCGTGGGGCCGCAACCAGCGAATGCGTCTCTGGAACCGACTTAAAAATATTCTGTGACCTCAGTGTTTGCCATGGACCATGGGCCATAGAAAAACACAAAGTAAAACCTTACTTACCATCGCTGGAGGTGAGACCCGTAACAGCGGTGGTATCGCCACAACATTTTCCCTGTGTGTTCACAGCCTATGGTGGCCGCAGTTAACTGGATAAGTGTGATGTACCCGGAGATGAGGCTAGGCTTCTGCTTCTGAGCTACTCATGGGCTCCTGCAGTCAAGAGGGGTGCACAACCAAGGCGCACATTGTTTAATGTTATAACACACCAACACTTCTAACCCCACGCTTTCCTGCATTTTCCACATAGTCCTGCTGTCATTCCACATTGCACCTCATGATAGTACTTTATGTCTCTCTCTTCCTCCCGCCTTCTCCCCTCTGCCCTTCCGGGCCTTCTGTCATGCGGACACACCCCTCTGGTTTCAGAAGCGACCACTGATCCTCCCATTACGCGGGCAGCACGTTCCTCTGAGCCACACCACCGCCCAAATCAGCAGAGACAAGAAAACCTGTTATCCTGTTATCTGTTATGAGCACAAAGAAAGAAAAGCGGTTGAACATTTGAAACGTTACAGTTTTTTTTTTTAATCTCTCCGTAGACCATAGATTTACTCTGACACAGATCGATACCTCTTCTCTGTCTCCCACCCCCCCCCCCCAACCCCTTTCCAGCGGGCAAATGGTTGAGGATACGGAGCTAATTATAATTCCCTGGACTCTTTTTCTTTCTCATCTGTGATATTATTTTTGAGTAGGCCAACCACTGACCCTATTCGGTTAAAAAAAAACAGATGAAAAACTGTCATGAATGGGATTAAGCTTCCTGCCACAAAATACAGCAATGTAAAGAAAAAATGAAAACAAAAAAGACTATTGCTTGTTAGATACAAACAACTATCTAAAATTCCCTGTTGTGTCGTGGTCATGTGTGTCGCATTTATTATCAGATGCTGTATTACGCTATTAATACATAGGTCCTATTTAAAAGCTGAAGATTGATTTCACAAACAACAGCGAATGTTTGTTTTATTTAGTCCTCTTTGGTCTACGCTATATCTATGTATATCTAAGTGTTTTTTTTGTCTGCATGGGAATCCGGTGGCACATTACTCATTTCTTGGCGTTGTGTTAACGAGTCCTATCTCCATGCAGAGTCCAACATTCGCAACTTCCTCCAGCAGTCAATGATCAATCTTGGGCCATAAAGCAGCCCATCAACATTCTGCCAATAACAGTCCTTGCTCTGTGCCCTGCAGATCATGCAAATGGATCCATTATAAACGCCATTAAAAGCTCCTGAAAACATTGTACCCCTCTAATCGATTTGCCGTTCAAAGTGCCACATAAACCCAGTGGTGTTTTATGGACAGTGAGTGTATACAGTTTTTTTGGGCACAGCCACACACACATAATGTGTGGTATTTCTGGGTTTTATCACGTCAACATGCAGTCCAGGTGGGCCTCCGCAGCCGTGCTTCTGACCAGAGCCACTGGGAGGTCACTGTCTCACAGCATGTGTGTGTGTGTGTGTGTGTGTGTGTGTGTGTGTGTGTGTGTGTGTGTGTGTGTGTGTGTGTGTGTGTGTGTGTGTGTGTGTGTGCACGCGGCTGTGTGTGTGGGTGTGGGTCTGTGTCAGTGTGGTTGGGGGTGTGCATTTGAGGACAGTCTTTTGGAATGGGAGCAACTTAGTATATCCGTTAAACACACACACACACACACATGTTTGCAGACACAGAAACACACACACATACACACACACACACACACACACACACACACACACACACACACACACACACACACACACACACACACACACACACACACACACACGCACAAACAGACAATGTGTATACACCCACATATATGTAGTGACATACACACGCATCTCATAGGGTCAATGTCAGATGGTTTATTATTTGCATTATTCATTTGATTAATTAGGGTCCGGGCAGCTAAGCTGCCGGGAACCTATTGTATTCCTAGGAATTCTTTCTTTAGGGTCCGGGCAGCTAAGCTGCCGGGAACCTATTGTATTCCTAGGAATTCTTTCTTCTTCTTCTTCTTCTTCTTCTTCCAAGGAAGTCATACTTCCCATGGGTGAAAACTCACCAAACTTTGCACAAAGGTCCAGTCCCATGCCAGATTCACTCAACTCCAAGGACATGTGCCCCCCCCTCCTAGGGGGGGGCACAGCGTTTAAATTTAAAAACTTAAAAAATTCCTACCAAACCAACGGTAGATGCTACAGTGTTGAAACTTCACCACAATGTAGCCTCAATACTGCTGAAACTTTTGTCCACTTAAACTCATTACAAATTATGAAGTCCATCACTGTTTTTTTCAATAACTGTAAAACTTTTAAAATGTATCTCCTCCCACAATTTTTGCTCAATTGTCACCACTTGGTACAGAGCATCTCCAGACCGTCCTCAACAAAACTTGTTTCTCGGATTTTTGATTAAGCAAAAATTGATCCTACAGTGCATGAAAACGTATGACTGTAAACAGTACTGTAAACGTATACCATCAAATTCTTGATAAATACATTTTCAATCTTCCTGAAAAAAATTGAGAATATTCTGGAGTCATGGTTGATGAAGTTTGGCAAATATCAGAATTTTATCTCAAAAACTGAATTTTTTAGAACATTTTGAATTCTGCTCTCATGGGAACAACTGCAGCCAATGTGAGAGTGGAATCTTTAAACATCATATTTTCTCTTATGAAGCAAAACACTTATCATTAAAAACAAATCACCAACATTTCCATGCTGTCAAGATGCAATTTATGTATTATCAGATTTTTGTTTAGATGACTGAATTTCTGAAATTTTGACTGCACGACAGTGAATGGCTTACTCAATTTGTGAAGCCACTGTTGAAATGCCACTTGCCAATTAGCCAATTACCTCAGTGCGATAGACAATGGTCTTTGGTTCTAGAGGTTGTGGGTTCAATCCTCAACTGGTGCAAATTGAACATTTTAAGGTCAACTGTCCTGTCTTCCTATTCTCCTGTTTGTTGCTCAGAATTTGCCAAAATTAGCCCGGACCCGACCCATTGCTGCGCAGCAGCTATAATATGTATTTATCTTTTGTGTGCACTGTCCTCTCTCAAAGATGACAGTTGCCATCTGGCACACATTTATTTTAGAATGCTGTACTATTTGTTGTACAACGGATTTAATGTGATGTTGGAAAACATAATGATAAAAAACTGAAACTGAAGCTATTCATTAATGTTCCCCTGAAACATCATGTTATATTTACCTAATAGCGTTGTACTATTTTGAAAATGTTCCCCGTACCGAAGCCCACATGCATTTTGCTCCTCTTCCTATTTTTTTGGGTTTGTTTATTATCGTTTCTCAGGCAAGCTGTCGCAATGTGTCACAACGCAACATACTGAAACATGTTTACCGAGAGACACTCATTTTTAAAGTGTCTAAATGTGCTGATGGAAGCACAACCATTAAGCATAACAGACACACAACTCTTCTACTGTAAGCCTGAGGCACAAGTTGAACAAACACGCTGTAATGTTATGCTTTTAAAACCTATACACCCACAATTTGGGAAACGGTATGGAAAAATATCCACAAAAGTCCAAACTAATGACCGTAATTTATGATGAAGTTTTACCTTCAAGACAATTTCAGTCCGCCTGTAACACGTCCCTAATTAATTGTAACAGCTTGTCATTTATACCATTTATAATTTGCACACTTCTTGCACACCTTTCTCCCAATGATAATTTTTAAAATACATCATTGGCTAGTCAGTTTCACCTCCATGGTTAATGAGCATGGATTTATACTTTCACCAGTCAGTCACGGAGGATACTGGACAGCCTGTTAAACATCGTTGGGAGAGCCACTTCTCCTCCAACGACAAGTTATTGTCATATGCCAACACATTTTTCAAGGAAACTCTGGTGTGTGTGTGTGTGTGTGTGTGACTCGCCACAGTCTGTCTCCTTCCAGCCTGTCTCGGGAGCTGTGCTCGCAGAATAAACCTCCAGCTCAGCCAAACCGACGGAAACATGCTGTCAAACTCAAAGCGGATGGGCCAACTTTCCCCAGCTTAGCATGTCCTAACACGCTCCTCTCGGATCCTTGTGACCAAACCTCGGTCTGCAATGGAGAATAGCGCCTCCAGATAGGGATTGTGAAAGGTTGGTGTGTGTGTGTGTGTGCGCGTGTTTTTTGTTTCGTATAATTAGAGAAAAAACAACACAACACATGGCTGTGACTGGAGAGATCGATTGAGCGATCAATCGTCTAGATTAGTTAAACACATAGGCAGAGCTCGTCAATAGTCTGATTGGGTCCCTGGAGGGAAAAAAACAAACAAACAAGCTAAAATAACGGTTAGACAAAATGAGCACCCCCCCCCCCCCCCCCCCCCCCTTAGTGCAGGAAACATGAGGGTGAACAGGTGTAGTGACTGACATCCCCCAACCATAGCTAGGGGGCACGGCCTCCGTATCTACAGACCTCCAGTGCTCACACACTAATGAGATGCATGAAGTGCTTCTGCTCATTCAGTTGCATGCAGCAGCCTTTTACTACCGCTGGTTTTGTTTTTGTTTTTGCACACGCATGCAAACTCACAAACTCGCTTTGCATTCTGCAGTATAATATTATACTTAGATCAAATAAATGTATCATTTTATGACAATATCATAAATGAAGCTTGATTTAAGTAATTAAGTAATTTACATTTTATAAGAGAGGAAAAACTGATATACGGTTACAGGCTTTATTCAATTTGCTAAATCAATTAAATTGTTTGCTTCACATTAAATTATAGATCTAAACATAATTTTCACTTCTCAATCATTGAACATCACACATTCATGTAACAATCAATAATGGTTTGAGATTTGTCTCCCGGAATGTTCTGGATTACAGTCCGCGTGCCATGGAGAGGCAGAACAACCCATCATGGGAAAGGTCCCTTTCATCCTTTGTGCTAAAGAGTTTGTTTCATCAATTGTTCCTTGGCATGTGTGCCTCTGTATGAGGCAGTGTCTTTGACAGAAATGTATTTTTACTTATGGCTGAACGTGTAGCAGCATCAGTGGTGGGTTCACAAGCCTGGAAAGAAACTCACAGGATCTCTCCTGCAGAGTGGGAGAAAGAAACAGAGAAGCAGGGGAACAAAGAGAAATCCAGAGCAATCGTACTCATCGCAGCCCTGAAAGGAACATCACAGATGATTACCGCCTTGGAACAGATACGTTTTGAAAAATGATCCCTTTAATCTGTCAACACGCTGGAAATATTGTTGTCAAAAGAAGAAATACTCTAAATCACCTTAGTGCATAACGGCCCTTTTAGCAAAAGAAACTGGGTCGTTTTAGTTAATTTACAGATTGCGCAAGACATTTCGGTTCTTTCCAGAGGCAGAGCTGAAAATGGCTTTTCTAAAATAAGAACTGAAATCTGGACGAGCAGCTTAAGAGATGTGAAAAGACGTCCATTAAAACCCAACCGCTCCAGGAAATGAATGCAAGAGTTTTTTTTTCTTTTTATACTTTTTTGTATAGACGACAGATTCATTTAACAATACATCTTCATGTAATGTGCAAAATGCATACATTTCCTCTGTTTCATAATACTTTAACGAAGAATAGCAAAAAAATATTATAGCCAAATGGCATCATTATGCAGCGTGCAGCAAAAGGTCACATTCTGTGCTTCTTTTCCAATAGTATACGATCAGATTGTATTTGTATAGGAGGGCATAATGCTTCTTCATACCGTAAGATTTATAGATGCAAATTATTTCCCTTTTCTCAAGTCTTTTGTATAATTTAACTGTAAAATGTTTTTTTTTCGTAGTGAAATCGTGACATGAGGATCAAACGGTACTACTATATTTTAGATTTTTCTGTTAAGCATATCTTCAAATGAATGGTGCTGTACGAAAAAAAAGGTTATTATTATTATAAATTAATATCATTCATCATTCCAACCACTTGAATCCCTATGACATACACCCAGAACCATGTACTCAGTCACGCTGTGGTGTGGCAGGCTTTGCTCTTCCCAAGGGAACCAAAAGCATATGCCATAGTTTGAGAAAAAGGGTTGAGTGTTAAATGTTTAATTGAGTCACAATCCCCTGTTTAATAATGCAATACCTAATCTTAAAACTATGCATTTCCTATTTATCAACCCACTTTCTTTCCCATATGTGGAAGAGGTCGTTTGAGTGGACCCTGCCCTACAAGTGCAGCGGCAGTCCACCTTCACCACTTTGCTGACAAACTCACTTTTACATTTGCTTTAAATTTTAATTACCTGGTTCTTTCCTAAGCCAGGCTCAGGCTCCCTTATCCCGGAGCCCACAGCTAGCGGTGCAATAGTGTAGCAACCATACATCCACATGAGCGCAATTACCCACATCTAGCTTCTATATTGGGTCGCACATTTTAAGATAAATTTAATTGTGCTTGGTGCCTACGCCTTTATTTATAGACGCGTACATCGGTATGGTGAAACGTTGTACTAATGCAGTGGCTTCTTCCACCCAAACTAATATCTCTCCCCCCCCCGCCCATTTCTCTTACCCTCTGTCTTTCTCTCTCGCTCCTTCATTCTATTACACTACCCACCATTGTCACTCGGTTACATTGTCAATTACAGTCAGTTTGGATTAGACCGGACACATGGGAATTGGCAATGCTTTATTTTTACCCTCTGTGGTAAACACAACACAATCACAGGACATTAAAAACCTTATCAATGCTGTTGTATTTCACACCACAACAAAAGACCAGTGTGCGCAACACGTTGGGTGTGAACACGGAGACTGCCAGGTTGTAGACAGAGGAAACTGTCCAAAACAAACAACACGGTTCCCTGCAAGAGGGCGCCTCTTTAAAAGGTGGTATTTACTGTGAAAACGTTGTGGTTGCGAGTGCTGTCTCTGCATAGGCAGCTTAAATACATGTAATCCTGTGAGTGTAGAGACATGGACGAGTACAATGAATGAAAAAAAAAATACATTTTGTTGGATTAAACCACAGCAATGTACGGACAAGTGTTCAGGAATAGCAATTTGCCATACAATGTTACCTTCGGCCTCTTTGTTTGCTCAAACAGGCTCTTGGATGAGGCGTACTCAAGAAAGGGTTTTTCCAATGTAAAGTATACAGAGCAATGGTTCTTTTTTTCTTTTTTCTTTTTTTATGGTAGTGGGCGTTTGGACTCGACGAGTGAAAGTGCATAATCAGAAGCTGCGGTGTAGGACACGTGCTTGCCCTTTGTGTAGGACATGAATGTTGCCCTTTTAATGTCTTGAAAGAGAGAGAGAGGGAGTGTGAGAGAGAGAGAGCGACAAAAAGAGAAGAAGAGAGATGGAGAGACCAGTGCCATGGCCAGGTGACACTGGGGGCTGTGCAGCGCCAACACGTGACAGCTTGCTTCTTATATTGTAAGCCTTGAGAATATGAAAGAGGGTCCCTCTGCTCTTACTGTCACCATGTCCATGCTGTGAAGATGTTTTCCTTTCTGGGTTGAGTCCCAATGGGTTTTGATACTTTGAGACTTCGGTGAGTCTCCAGAACAGAACTTCATTGGATTTTCTAATTTGCACCCTCTTAAAGTCCAACCCTAATAAACTTAAAGGAACACCGGCGAGTGGGTCCTATAAGACGAAACTCAATCATTCTGGATTTTGTTAAATATGCACATTCCAATGCCCTCAATCGACTTTTGTTAGCGCTAAGTGCCTCGCCTCGCCCGATTGTTTCGTTCCATCCCTCCCCTTGCCGCCGTTTTATTGCTGCTTTTATATCTTCTCCCTTCGATTCAATCTGTTCGCCTCATTCCCTTCCCATCGGACGTGTAGTTCCTCCACCTTAGATTCACTCAGCTCCATCACTTCGCCACTGATGGCAATCATCAGGGCGCTCATTTTAACAACCAGTGGAACTACAATCGCTGCAAATGGCTTTGCGTGAGAAATGGCTTTTCAAGGTGTAGCTTCGCGACCCCGTGATGGTCAGAGGGGCGGCCGGAGCTCCATGTTCGCCATGTGAGGCGTATAGAGAAAGAACAGCTCTTCACCGACACCTTCATTAATATGGAAATGCAGGGCTTGTAAGTGCGTCGTCACATCATTACGAAGTCATCAAGCCCATTTTTTACGCATTATGTTAACGAAGCATGAAAATGACAAGGGAAGGGGAAGCGCATTTTTTCTGGTGATGACCAAAAAAAAAGCAAACTCTCTTATTTATCTTTATTGCCGGAGTAATTTTGGGAGATCCCCTCAAAGCAAACTTTATGAATGGCCAAAATTGAATAGGCCGGAGTTAATGAAGTCCATTTGCAACTTTATGGTCCATGGATTGGAAAACTACTCCATGGTAAAATGTGAGAGTTAGCCCTAATTCACCCTATGTGTAACCCTAATCTCGGAGCCCTACTCTAATACAGCAAAACTCCTGTGGGGGGGGGGGGACGATGGAAAGAAAAGCTGTATCCTGGGTCATCTACCCAAGAGAAACTCATTTGTGCGAGTGGATGAAGCTCTTATAAGGGTATTTTAATATGTGTATTTATAATGGCCAGTCTAACGCTATTGATTTGGAACCTTTATAGACCCTTTTTTTACAGTTTACAAGATCTGGTCGAGCTGTGCCTGTCAAGGACGCGCTTACAGACCGCCGCCTCCAGTAACATGATTGGGCGAAAAAACAATTACGAATCATAAGAAAGTGAAACGTACCGTCCAGAATTTTGCCCATCTTTAGATTATGTTCTAAAGTTTGACTCGTGATACTAGTGTTACCCCCTCACACTGTACATACCTTATTGGGCTTGAGGAATCTCATCCATGCTGCAAAACGGATCTGCAGAAATGAAATAACAATTTAAATAGCAAATTCAACATCCCCACAGTATCCTCAGGTACCTGCGGTGCCATTAGAAGAACCGAGTGTCGCTCTGCTTCCACGAGTGAGAACAGGTGCAGGTTCCTGGGTTCCCATCCCATGTTACCTTCCTTCCCGCTGATGCCCTGAGTGACAGTCCAATTCATCAATATTCATCTGACCCAGAAGCCTCTGAGAAGAGGAAATGGGTGATATACAGCAGCACGCGCATTACATTGTGAAGCGCACATACAAGCCAAAGTGTCACGTTTGATTTGTATGATTTGGATTTGTTCACTTGTTAATATGAGGAAACAGGCATTGCTTCAAACCATGTTGATGATTATGGTACTCATTGGACCAGTATTAAAAGTCTCGCGTACAAACAAAACAACCCTGTTGTCTGCCCCCTAGGACCGTCACCACCCATTCATACTGCAATTCTTTTGTCTTGCTTTGACAAAGATCCACACAAACAGCCGTGAACATCTCTGGTACCCACAGCAACATAATAATAATAATCCTAATAGGATTCAGTCACTGTCACCTTTGGCATCAAATCGTTTTTCCTTTTTATGCCTTTGTGAAATTGCACTATTTGTATGTGATGCTCAATGTCTCCTTTATCTTCTCACAAAGACAGAATGCAGATCATTTCAACACTGGGAAATGAAGACTCAAGGTAGAAGCACACAGTGGACAGAAATAGATGAGATATTTATAACATTAGTGACAGATAGTAGTGAGTGAGTGCACAGGTGCATGACCATACAGTCCAAAGATATTGTGAGCATTATTCCATAGTCCATACATTTACCATGCTCACATAAACACTGGGCTCCATGCCAATTAATACATTGTTGCTATTATTTACATCATCTAAATGAAAATAAAAATCACTTCAAACCATTGGATCTTTCTGCAAACTCGACATCATGGACCAGCGATAGCAATTACAAACATAGTGCTACACTGCAATCATGCAGTCTCACTCTCGTCCCCTGACGTCCGTCAACACTTTAAACCATCCCGCCGATGTCAGGTGATGGGCCTCCTGAAGGGGGCAGATAAGATGATCTGTAGATTGCACCTTAATTACCCGGGGGATCTCAGAGATGACGCAGCGGCCATCTCTCCATCGGCCCGGCTTCCATCATAGGATTATCAGGAGGTCATCAAACAGAAGGGGTCGTCTGTGTGGGGTCGGCTGGCACCAGAGGAGAATCTAAAATACATAGAAGCCTATTGTTGTTGTTGTTGTTGTTTTGTTTCCCATCAATAGCAATAACTTGAATTCAAACACAACTTTCATGGGACCCAGGGCCCTTTCCACCTCGACAAAGGTGACAAAAAACAACAACATAGGAATGAGATAGAGACCGTAGGGCGGTGGGAACCGGTACTTTCTCCAACAGAACACAGGAACAGTGTATGTTCAATGAATTAGAACACTTTACTCTCCAACACTGAGGCAGACGCAGTGGGCATATTTTCAACTGTGGACTTATTGCTCACACTATTACACTTTACATCTAATCCGTTTGATTTACCAGGAGAAATATTTAATGTAATTACTGTAGGTGAATATGGTCTTTCACTGTTTGCACTGTGAATTGTTAAAGAGTAGAGACCGGCAGGAATAGGGTGGAATAATAAAACTAAGCGATAATTGTTTAATTCCACTTGATTTGCATTTAAAGGGTGAGAGGATGTGATGGCTCTTGTCAGCATGATGTGGTGTTAATACCCTTCATCCTTCCCCCCCATTAGGGAAGGTGTAATGGGATTTCCCCATTATTGGCCATAAAGCTACATTCCCTTTAGATTCCCAAGTCCATTTATATACAGATGATGTCATTCTTGTATCTCTTCCACTCATAATGGCACTTACAGGCTGTAAAGGAGTAACACATACACACGTGTTATGTATGTATGTAGGTGTGTGTGTGTGTGTGTGTGTGTGTGCGTGTGTGTGTGTGTGTGTGTGTGTGTGTGTGTGTGT
Source organism: Micromesistius poutassou (assembly GCF_964030765.1). Taxonomy (NCBI): domain Eukaryota; kingdom Metazoa; phylum Chordata; class Actinopteri; order Gadiformes; family Gadidae; genus Micromesistius; species Micromesistius poutassou. The sequence continues at coordinate 9,741,116 of NC_140278.1, forward strand.
GTATGTGTGTGTATGTGTGTGAGTTAATCCTGTCCAGGAGTCTATTAAGAGACTGATGACAGATGAGGAGACTAAAGGAAACTAACACAGTAGTTACAAATGAACCCAATCATCTTTTAATGATAACATTGTATGAATTGTATTAATTTGTTCCCTGTTGAGATAGTTAAAAATGACCGGTTTGTGTATAATCAACTTTATCTCTATCTGTGTCTTCTCCTCTGGCATTGTATTTCTGCCCTGCAACCGCCACAATTCATACATGACATTTGTCATACATTTCCTGTCCATATCTGTGCTAGATATATGATATATAATATATACAACCTCCTTGAAGGTTGTTTGAATCAGATTACACATGATAGCAAACTAGCTGGGCCGCCCTTGCAGACGGAGAACCGGCCTCAATTTAAACCCTCATTTGTCTAAAGATAGTTGCGTGATTTTTTCTTATTTTCTTTCTGGGTTCAATATCACTTAAGCAGCTGCTTTCACAGCCGGCTGTTTGGAATCGATAAGAGTTAGTCATCTTAAAAACAACGTACAGGACACTGCGATGATCCGTAGCGAGCATCAACGGTTAAAAGAGACACAGGCCCCATGTTGTTGGGCACCCCCAAACATGGGTTTCTCCTGGAGGTTTACACGAAGATTAGATTACTCCATCTACCGCATCGTTCTCGGCACAGAGACATGAGGGACCTTTTGTAAGGCTGTGCACGGCATGGACGGTTATGAGCTTAACTCTGTCAGGGGACAACATTCTCCTTGGGTGGTTGCTCAGAGCTCAGGCTCGCGAGGGGTCTTGACAAAGGTAAGCATATAATACATGTACAGGACATACAGAGAATAACACAACACGCCACATGGCATTTTCTGAACAACACTGGACCAGATCCTTCAGACTGCATTGTGTTCTGTTGAGCACAGATGCTTCTATTCACTATGGCTGTGTTGTTGCTGTGACTGTTGTTATTGTTGTTGTTGTTATTGTTGCTGCTACTCTTTCTGCTGCTGGCTGGTGTGGCCCACAAGTTGTGTCTTGTTCTTGGTGATGTTGTTGCTGTACCTCACACAGCGGCCTGCTGCTGGTAACTGCACTATGTCCCTCCCAGACATGACAAAAAAAAAACAGTTCACCGACTGACCTTTGTATTATTTTTGTTTTGGGATTTAGAATTCCAGAAAACGTCAAACGTCAAAAGTAAAGACGTCATACGGGAGACAAAGCACTGACTGTAGTTGAAGCAGCTGACCTTGAAGTACGTGGTGCCTCTGTTGAGGTGTGGACACTTAGACAAACAAGCACGGCTTGGGGTCTCTTCATCCCTGACCACTCACAATATTAAGTGTTGACCCCTTAACAGACTAGTTAAGCACTGACTGCGCCTGATGCATTGATATTTCATGTATTCATTTTGAATATTGATTTGTTCTAACATCATCTGCAATTTCAGTGAAGGTCGTATTGAGTTATATCATTGTGACATGGGTTAGGGCCAAACAAATATATTTAAGCATATATATGTATATGCAGAACACACGCCATTTTCTATTGGTACACCACCAATCGAAAAAATCAAGGATTATTTAAAGAGCATCGCTTCCATCGTCTGTACACGCTGAAGCCGTAAGCTCCAGTGTTCAGGGCAGGCTTGCTCTGGGCTCCAAGGCGGTGGTACCCCACTGACTCGTGACAGAATAAAACATCAGCAAGCCTGTAGCCAACACCGATCCTGTGTGTATCCGTGGGTCCCTCTGTCTGTGTGTCAGTAATTTGGCTGATTAATTGAGACAAGCATGGCGATGAGGCACTGGGATGCGTAGAAGGCCTCCCACACAAACTGAGGTAATGGCGGTAAGCCCAGCGCTGCAGCTGCCCCCCTAGCAGTGGAAAAACAGGGAGACGATGCCGCAGTGAAGAAGGGAAGAGAAGAATTCCCTCCGTCTAAACAGAGCGGACCGGAGGCTGCAACGCAGGAGACTCCATCCGAACACAGCAGAGAGGATGCTACAAGGCAGGGGACACTGCATCTATGGGGGAATTGTCCCTGTATCTTCAATGACATTGTTGCTATCTTTTAGCTGTGTCGTACACACACACACACACACACACACACACACACACACACACACACACACACACACACACACACACACACACACACGCATGCACATGCACACACACACAAAGCCACTAACTTATGTATTCACATCTCAAAATCATGTAAACATATTCACAAGCAGAGTCACACTTAAATGAATGCATATGTGCATGTATATACAGCATACATGCACCCATCTGCTAATATTATGAGGACACATGGAAATACATTTCGGGACATCCATACATATTGCACATCACACGGAACCAGACAGAAGATGTCCTATATAAGGCTAAACGCAGTCATCATCATCAGTGGAGGGGCTTCATCACTCCTCCACACAGAGCCTGAAGCCCTGTGCGATGGTGTCACCATGTTGTCTGAGATTCTATTTTCCACCTCATCTGCCCTGCAACTCCTGATGGGTGTCAACCGTCTTCTACTACTTCCCATTTCACAAATGGATGTTGTTTGTGAGCGGAAACGGCAGGGTGGGAAGGAGTGAGATTATGGACTCTCCTTTAGCTCCGCGACACCCGTAGCCCATCCTCCCTCCCTCCCTCCCCCCAGACCCTCTTCCTCCTCCCCCCCCCCCCCACACTGTAAATGAGGCTGACGACTGTAACCCTGCTGGGCCACTCAACCGAATACAGAAAGAGAGCTACTGGTTTATCCATATAGAAAAGTGCTCCTCAGTCGAGAAAAAACAACAAACAAAACAACACAATAAACAGGAGCTGCATGCAACACAACCACTTTGTGGCCATTTCAAACATCTGGGGCCATTCCATTAAAAGGTTAGCCTTGGTTTTGAGCAACCGATTCTGTCCCTGTGCATGCTGAGTGAATCCCGTAATTCTTCTTTCATGGTGTGACTCAACTTCCTCTTTGAGAGTGCAAGGCAGATGCATCACCATTGACATCCACAGCAGATTGTATGGAGTTGAACGTATTATTCTGTAGTGTTCACGTTGATGGAAAAATAGATCTTCCAGGGAGGCTCTGATCTGTGGTGTGTGTGTGTGTGTGTGTGTGTGTGTGCGCACAACATTGATTTCAAGGTTTCATCTGAGCAAATGTGCTTGTATGCGAGTGCATTGCAGCAAAACGTGTGGTTTTAGGTGTGTCTTTCTCATGTGTGTGTGTGTGTGTGTGTCATGTTGGTGTCACCATTTGTGCATTTAGCCAAAGAAAGACCTCATACCGCCCATTGACACATTAACCTCAGAGGCTGAAAAGCGCCGGGCTGAAAAAGTGTATTTTGTTCCCCCTGTTGCGTGATAATTTCCCCATCCCCCTCTGAAACCCAAGTGTTCCACCATAACAGTCGCTGGGGAATCCGTGTAATATGCGTAGCCATTAGCGGATGCGCACCATCGCTTTTGACGCGCAAATGCCAGGTTATCGTCACTCGGCGCTCTCTCTGTTCCTCTCTGTTCCTCTCTCTGCGTCGAGGCAACAAACCTCCCAGGGAGATGTGTGAGGAAAACATAAAGACGGTGTATCAATTAGGCTTCATGCTCCCTCTGTTTCTCTACGTTTCTCTCTCTTGCCGTCTCTCTCGCTCTCTGCCTCTCTCTCCCTCTTCCTCTCTCTCCCCGTCTCTCTCGCTCTTCCTTTCTCTCTCTCTCTCTCTCTCTCTCTCTCTCTCTCTCTTTCTCTCTCTCTCTCTCTCTCTCTCTCTCTCTCTCTCTCTCTCTCTCTCTCCTTCTCTCTTGCTGTGAAGCATCTTGGGAGATGAACAGATTGCATTCAGAGGGTTTATGTTGTGGAGGGCTGCTTGGTGACAGAGATCAGGCAGCAGTAATATGATGAGACTAATTCATTGTGTCTGTTGTAGGTTAGCTCATCCACTTAAGAGCAACTTTCAGCTTGAAGCTCGGTCTAGTCACAGGTGTCGATATGATATAAAGACTCCAACATGGTATAATTGCTGTCACAATACAAACCTAATCATGAATACGTCCTTTCATGTGTGCCATTGTGACATTCTGCATATGACTACTTGTCATCTTCCAACAACCATCATTTTTTATGATTATACTGGACATACTAGAGGCAGAGAGGGACATGAGCCTGCTGGGTTATGGACACAGTTATATTTATACTCGTACTGGTGTGCAATGCACAATTCTGGCAAAGCAGTTGATAATAACATTAATGAGCTAACCTGGGGCCAATTTGTTTAATGCAATGCAAGGCGTCCAAACCAATCGTCTCAGCGCAAGGAGCTGAAAAATGTTTTTGACCGCTGACATATGGTGCCCCGACTGGCAGCGCAGGCGATAAGTGGATGTCAACGTGAAGGCAAGTGAATATTTAAAGGATAATTCAACCAAAATCTCTCGGCTTCCTCTGATATGTCTGCAATCTGCTGTGAATTAACAGTTAGCCCTGGGTGATCATTACCCCTACCCCCCCCCCCTCCCCCCTGCATGAGACTGGCACTGAGGAAGAGGCGTCCCCTGGAAGTTTTAGGGGAGAGAGACTTTGAAGAATGGCAAATTTTAATCAGCTCTCCCCCTCCCCTCCCTTCCAACTCGTGTTCCCTTTGTCCCATTCAATGCATCAAGACACCCCTCTCCAACACACATTTATAATTCTGGCTCTTATAACCGCCTCTACCTTGCTCCGGTCTGAACTAGATCTATAAAAAGCGAGAGCATCTGTCCCCCTTTGATTGCCCTCCTCCAGTTTCCATACTAACACCGCGGGAATGTGAGATCTAAGATGACTCGTTCTCAGAGAGATCTTCATCTTATTAGACTTTAGTCCAACGGCACTTTGTTTTAAAGTGGAGCTTAATTATAATGTGTTGAAGTTGGAGACAAAGGGCCAGGGAATGCATTAGCACATCAACGGCTGTCCTCTTGATGTGAGATTGAGGGTGACGATAAACGCCGCCATGAACAGACACGGTGGTGAACAAAGATGCTCTGCCGGGCTCTGGGTGTGTGTATAACGGTGTGTGTATAACGGTGTGTGTGTGTGTGTGTGTGTGTGTGTGTGTGTGTGTGCGCACACTCATAGTGTGTGCATGTTGATATGTGTGTTTGGGTGTGTCTGTGTGTCTTTGCATTCTGATGTGTGTGTGTGTGTGTGTGTGTGTGTGTGCGTGTGTGTGGGTGTTTTGGGGAGAGAGAAAATGTGTGTGTCTGGGAGAGAGAATGTGAGTGCCCATAGTGTGTGTGTGTGTGTGTGTGTAGTACGTGGTTTTGTGTTTGCGTGCGTCCTGATGTGTGTGTATGTGTGTGTGTATGTGTGTGTGTGTGTGTGTGTGTGTGTGTGTGTGTGTGTGTGTGTGTGTGTGTGTGTGTGAGAGTGAATGAGAGAAATTGTGTTTGCTAGTATGTACAACTGCGTAATTGATTGAGTACAGAGACACACATGGACAGCAAAGGGAGGAATACAAATGTGTTGATCTTGACTCACAAATTTGAAATGCAGAAAAGTGACATTGGTGTTTTTGATCTAAATTCAATATGACAGCTCTGTTTTTTTCAGGGACGTGATTTCCTTTAAAGGCGAGTGGACGTTCCACTTTCTCAGTGTGTTTTGACTGAGGAAGTGAGCCAAGAATAGGATAAAATAAAAGTCACAACAAGGAATCCTTCCCAGGACCTTACGGTTGCATGCAGAGCATCTAAAACCATAGTGATCCACCGGCACACTCCTGATTGTGATCTGTTTCAAACCTGAACTAGGTTCCAGCCTCAACTCTTAGCGATTCATACCAAAACTGCTCACGTTGCACAGCGCACCTCACCCTGTGTGAGGAACCTATCCGCCAAGGAGCACTGATCAATCATAGTGCCGCAAACAGACTGCAGGTGACATGCTTGCCAGGTGAACCTTAAAATATACATGCATCCATATATCAAGCACATGACAGCTGCATTAGAGGACGGCACGGGGCGCGAAGGCAGCTGGGCGCACAGCCACTTCACAGTAACAC
>NC_140278.1:9752175-9759675 GCF_964030765.1 Micromesistius poutassou
TACCCTGTGAGCTCCCTCCTGAGAGAGAATTGACACGGCATTAGAACAGTTAGAACCAAAGGCAGCCCACATAAATATATATATATATATATAAATATTTATGTATATATACACACGTTTATATATTTATATATATATATATATATATATATAAATACAAACGTAAATACAAAAAAGTATATACGTGTGTGTATATATATATATATACAGTATATATATACACACACACATGTATATACTTTTTTGTATTGACGGACAGACCAACAGACAGACAGACAGTGACCTCGCCCAGGGAGGATACTGCTGACGGGAGGCTGCAGGGTCTGCAAAGGACAGCCTGTTATAGCTTGAATCACTCAAGGGATTCAGAGGGCTGCCCAACACTGAGCATCATTAGGCTGCCATTATCATCGCCTTCCTTAAGGTCTCAGCCCTGAAGGCCTGGTAGATGGATGTTTTTCAGTTGATATATGTTATTGTTATTATCCATTCTTTATTGATAGACATATGGAGTAGATGTTTATAGTACTAGTAGTAGTAGTAGTGGTAGTAGTGGTAGTAGTAGAGTAGCAGTAGGTGTATTACTAAGTCAATCCATATCTGGCTAAATAAAAGCTTATTAATTGGAACCTGGGGCTGAGGTAGTATCTAATAAGCCTGGTCTTTTAATAAAGAAGGTAGACAGCCACAGCACTCATTAGAGCAACCAGCAAAGGTGGGCTGACTGCATATTCTGCATGTCAGCCAAATGGAGCCGGAGCCACGTTGGCAGCTCCTGCTGATCGGACCAACGGGAGCGCAGATAAGGTAGAGCGTACCGCCAGGACGGGATGTGATCAGCGCTGCGGGTGATCTGTTATAATCCAGGCCTAATAAGGCTCATTCTGGAGTTTGTGTTTTCTTTTTTCCTCGGTCTTCGGAGCTGACTTGTGTATTGTTCCCCGGCTCATTGTTAACGGCCCCCTTTGTACCGCGAAGCAATCAGCTACAATGGGGCTTCCTTCTGCGCATCCTTCATCATTAGGGTCCGAGCTCAACCGCAGTACAGCAGCGCCGCGCTCGTGTTGCCCCCCGAGCGCCGTCTGTCGGATCGCTGTTCCCGTTCCCGTGGGAACTGTCGGCGGCTTAAATCCACGTCTCTGTTTTAATCCGTACAGTGGAGTCAAACGCAGTGAGTCACGCACTCTGTAGCCCGTCAGAAAGAGACCGCCTCTCATGTATAAAGAGTTTACATGAAAAAGGTCACTGCGAAAGGTGCAGAGTTGGCGCGTTTTTTATTTTTTAAGTAGGCAAGACTCATTGACCGTAACAGGCAATATGCCATTCATGTGCAAATATCAATATGCTCTTTGCTTGATGGCGCACAACCTGTGACATGATTCCGAAACCGATTGGGAATCTGTGAAGTCACCGTGAAGCATTTACATTAAAGCATTTACATTGCTAAAGCATTTGCATAGGCACCTTGTATCCCTATTCTGCAGCCATAAGGGTCGGCCCATTGCGTCTATATGGAGATCGGGTCTTAAACCTGGCCACTAATGGGTTTGATGTCTGTCTGCATATTGATTGAGTACCACTCAAAGCTCTGGAATAAGGCTCAATATTGGCATGTCAATAAAGGCTGCCTTCCCTTTCTTTCTCCCTAAACCAATGCTTCACTCTTCACTCTCTCTTCTTGGAACTCGCATCACTCCGATGCAGATTTTGCAATTAAAATGTACAGAGTCCGCATGGCTTATCAGCTCAACTCCAGAGTGCTGTTTGAATCACCAGAGTCAAGGACGATATAATGATGAATGGTAGATTGGAGTTTGTCATTTTAAATTCCATATGTTTCTCTCTGAATGGAAGTTACCTTGAACTTTGGACTCAAACTCTTTCTATGTAGGTTTGTATGCATTATTCCTGTCTTATGCTTATATGGGTTTATGAAAACTCTTTAAATTAAAACTGAATTAAATGTAAAATGTGTTGATTCTGAAGCGCAGAGTACAAGTGAATGTGGCGGTTGGTTGTTTTAGCGCTGTGTGTAAGGGATAAACAGAAAGGGGCCACAGACAGGTGAGTCATTCACCTCTCTTCTCTTCAAGACATCAACCCAGCTAATGTTTTTACCAACGTTCCTATAACTGATAAATCACCATTTACTTTTCTTGTCTCATTTTATTGGAATTTGACTTACTTAGAAGACCATCGTCATATTGTCCTCCAGTATCAGTAAACATAGAAAAAACACATTATTCTCAGTCTCCAATGGAGAGGTTTATTGATAATAACAAATGCTACAGAGGTTGCTAGCTCTAAATCCAAATGTAAATGCTTTGCTTGTTTTCTGAACCCTGTCATGAAGTAAGACGTTATTCTCTTTCCGGCTGCGGCCGGTTCCCTCCAGGTTCTGTACCGCAGACATTGGACCTTAGCTTGCGGTCTCCAGTTTGCTGAGTTGTTGTTGTTTTTGTTGATGTTTATCTGCTTGCCTTAAACCTTGCCCCATTCAAGCATCCTATCCATGCATATGACTTGCATTGAATCATATACATGGATAGTGTGTTTTCGATGGAATCATGGCTCGGTTTTTGGGGTTTTCGGCAGAGTTGCTAAAAGCTGATGTTGCTCATTTGGCAGGTGGTATGACTGAATGCCATATATATCATGCCATATTTGACTTCAACTTAAAAATGGTAAGAAAATATGGTACGAAAGAGCTCTGTTCAAGAGGCCTGTAAAATGAATAACAAGGCCCTGCATGCTCCCTGGGTACCAGCCGCAGTAATACTCTCACTTAAAAGCATCCCTTACCCATAATTCACTAGATTTCATCATGGAAAAGGGAATGAGATGAGTCCATCACATGGTCTGTATGAGTCTTTGAAAGCACATAGCAGACATAATGCTTTATAGATGTAATTTTTTGCATTAATGCGGCTATTGAGGGCCAACCATGAATAATCTGATGACGCTTGATGATTTGGCTGAAAGTGTGCATCTTTGAACCTGAGAGATGGCCATGTAGTGACTTTTTGCCCATTTTATGGTAACACAAGCAAATTATTTTAAATGGACCCAAGGAGACATCTATCAGGGGGATAGAGAGATGATTACATCATGGCCTTCATCAAGAAGGCAGTTGAGAAAGAACATGACTAAGATGCTCTAATATCTTTGGAAAATGATGTGACAGGTAGAGATGCAAGCCCTGGCATATATGTATGCAGCGTCTGTTTTGTCTACACTGATAAGACCTGAGAGACCACCGATGGCATACACAGCATTTGGCCTTAAATCACGATCACTTCCTTCTCTTCCCTCTGTTCTGTGCAGGTGCCAGTCATTACCCATTCATCATCCCGCCTCTACCAACCAGCTTCCACCAATCACCTCATCAGTTTCCAGCAAGGGGAGGCCTGCCACACAGATAAAAGCCAGTTAGGGCTAGTCTCTCGCTCTCTCTCTTTGGCCCTGTGGCTGGTGGCAAGGTTTTGTGACTGGATGGTTAGAGCCTTTGATAATGTATATACATATGTACACGTCGTTCCTAAGATATATATTGTCCACTAGTTTGCCTTCTCCCCCTGCTTGAACTAATTGTGAACACTTTTGTTAGCCCCACCATGTTTTTGTACTTTGTAGCTACATTGTGGTCTTGGGACAGGTAAGACAGAGGCCTCTATACATTAACAACACGTAGTACTGCTCTTTGTTTAGAAACACTAGGTTAGGAGTGTTGTTACAACTTTTATTTATGTACAATACATTTAATTATGTATTTTTGGCTTAGTTTAGTTAGGGTAGCGGACGTGTGGTCTGCGGGGTTAGCTGTTAGCTTAGCTTTGTTTTGTTTGGTTAGTTTTCTTTGGCAACACTCAAGTCCTAAGGCCCGGTTGCTGTGCTGTGTTGTACTTCTGTATTTTTGGGTTGACCTGCTCCAGTAAACCTGTGATCACCCTCCTCTGTTGTTTTGTCATTCCTTTATTGTTCACTCTCAATTGTTCATCTACACCCATAACCCGGACATTTTAACATCCGTTACCTCCCCCACTATCCCTAGATAGTGGGGTTGTAACATCTACACTGATAAGACCTGAGAGACCACCGGTGGCATACACAGCATTTGGCCTTAAATCACGAAGCCCCTACCTACTCAAATAAATTAATCCTTCAGCACAAAACAAAACAGTTACTTTTGATTTCACTGATCCATGTTATTGCCTTCCAAGTGTAGTGACAGGCTATTAATCTTGAATGTTTTTTGTTTGTCTGTTTGTTTGTTTGTTTTGTTTTCTTGTGGTCGGGCCAGACCTTCTATTCCCCCCCCCCCCCCACCTCAGTATGAAATTGACCGTCACTTTTGTATTCATCAACCTAAACGCTGTTCCTTATCTACCACGCAGCAAACGTCTCAGGCAAGGTTTCTTTCCACTCAGAATGTGGATGAAGATGAATTTCTTGGGAAAGAAATAAGGGAACAAACAAACATGAGTGCATGGCCTCCTTCCATTTTATAATTTTTCCCTTTTGAGAAGTAACTAAAGTTCTGTATCAAAGCCCTTCGTCACAGTGTTATGTTGCAGCTCTGTTTCGCAGCTCTATATCACAGGTTGATAACATGAAGACCACTACAGTGATGGGGTAAAAAATGTGGTCCCATTGGTAATTATTTCACTCCAAAAATGTAGATATTGTCAACTGTAAAGAATAGGCCTATGTATGAATATTACATTTCATGTAGAATATATAATTACAATGATATGGAAAACTTAAACTTAGACTTAAATGGTCTCAGATCAATCTTTGGTGCTTTTACGCAACAATTAAAAAAAGTCCCTTCATCAGTTGGTGCTCAAGTTGCTCTAGTAATGAGTTTAAACTCACACATTTCTTAACAAAGGCAACAGTCTTAAAATAACATTAACTTCAAGAAAACGAAAGCAAAGCGGCTCTCTAGTGACGCATGGTACTTAAATGACCTTATTTTCCTGCTTGTTCCTCTGTAATTTAATCAGTTTTATCTAGTGCTGAGTCACAACCCTTATGCCAGTGCACAAAAGAAGGCCCCCATGCACATAAGCTATGCGACAAAATAAACAACACAAAAAAACTGTGTGCAGGTTAGAGTAAAATTGCAAAATATGTTTTTTTTTACAAGTGACATAGTACATGAAAATACATAAGAGCCATGTGTGATTTTAGTTAAAATTAAACGTGGAAATCTGGGGTTGGAGCGGGGGGGGGGGGGGGTGGCAAAGACGGTTAACTATCGTCCATTAACCATCGTTAATTTTAGCCTAATTTAGCTTAATTTAGCCTAATTTAGCCAGATTTATCTGTTATCAGCAAACGTTAATGTTTTTTTTAATAAAAAAAAGGTAATCTCTGCTGTGTCAGAAGCTTTTGTCTCCGTTATGAAAAACACATTTTCTTTGCCCATGCTTGTAGAGGTTCACAGAAAAAAAGACATTTCTCAATATAATCAGCTCGTCTTTAAACTAAACATTATATTACATGCCACTAACAGTCCATTGATGAATAAAGCAAGTTTCACTTGGAGGAATTTGCTTTTATAAAATTCAGCCCACTGGTTGCTCGGAAATCATTTAGTGATTGACTAAATTAGCCTTTTCTTTTCCCATAATATAAAAAATATATATATTAGAAAGACAAAATCACATCAAATTGTACATTTGGCGGTAGTTCACCTCCTGGGATCCTCCTTGCGGTACTTTATTACGGCAGCAGCTGTTCAGGCTGGCTGGCAGGCTGGCTGGAGCATCAGAGCTATCCGCGCATGGTGTGGATACAGCTAGAGGTTACACAGGGGGAATATGTGCATGAGGCAAACTGGACTTGAATCTAAGCATGGGGTGAACAGAGTTAAAAATGAATATAGTCCCTGATGATGACAGATAAGGAATCTCAAAAGACGAAATGGGTGCCTGGAGAATCATCTATATATATCCAGCAGTGAAATTCCATTTCTCCCCCCAGATAAGGGGCAGCTGATAGCAGATATGGATCAGTGTAAACACAAACTAAATTAAAAATGTAGAGACTGGAGATTCGATAGTATCTGAAAACATAAGGCAATCTTATTCTGCTAACATTACATGTTTAACTTCCAGATCTTATGTGTGGGGGCGGGGCAACAAAGAGCCCTATTTGATACTCGTCAGAATAAAAATGGTTATTGTTAAGTAACTGTCCTTTTTAAGTCCTTTCTTTGAGATACTCAATTGTCATCAGAGTTGTAAAAGTTGAACATTGAACATTCAAGGCTTCTATTCTAACCTTTAAACTTTTCACGTTGTCTAGTGAATGGAACAGAATAGAGCCGTGTTACTGCATACAAAGCTCAATTTTACTTTAAACAAACTGCAGACAAAGAAATGTTTCCTTTTTCATCTGTATGAGCATCTCCTCGTTGCTTTTTGAAATATCTGTGAAGCAACAAACCTTTCAACCCCTCAACAAACAAACAACTTTATTGAAAAAGATACAATTTCAAATGTTGTTCTTCCACAGGTTTTGGATAGAGTCAGGTGTGGTATGGGTGGGTCAGGTGGCATAAGCTTTCTTGAAGAGTTGAGTTTTGAGTTCACTTTTGAATGAGGTTATTGAGTCTGAGTTCCAGAGGGTTGGGGCAGCAATGGCGAAAGCTCTCACAATATAATGACACAGTCCCTATTTGTATACAGAACAGTTAGACAATATGTATTGGCAACCATTAGGGGGTACATTTAAATTAATAGAAAGAAAAGATAGAGGAAAAAAGTGTTCATTTCTGAGTTGTCCAGACTGCCATTTCCTTTTTAATGCAAATAGTTGGAGTTCTATCCTTCAAACACATACAGCCTATTGCGTTGCCATTCAATGTCCCAAATAATCTGTCTCCTGTCCTCCATAATAACGATGCCTCTCGTCATATCCAGCGTTGATATGGAAGACCTCCTCCAGCAGTTTTGGCATTTAAGATACTGACACAAGCAGGAGAATAATTAGGACCCAACCTGACTTGAACTGTGCCAAGGCCAATTTAGGGCTCATTTACACTGGCTTTGCTTGTTCTAAAACACAGTTGATCTCCAAGCACTAGTCAAATGTTAAAAGATAGTTTCACGTTTCACTTCAGCAGTTTTTGCACCCTGGCTCTGTCTGTAGTTACTGTACTCAAGGTTGACGGGGAGCTTTTTTAATGAGCTTGTCTGTGTGTGTTTGTGTGTGTGCGCACGGTTGTGTGTGTGTGTGTGTATGTGTGCATGTGCATGTGCATGTGTGTATGTGGGTGTTTAAGTTCAAGTTCAAATGTATCTGTTCCTGCAATGTCGTGAGAGCCAACAATGCTGACATTGAAATATAAACACCAATAAATGAACAATGAAGTGGAATCAATAATTAAATACATAAAGAAGGGCTTGCTTTTGCAAAAGCCTGATACCCAAATCCATAGCAGCCCTAAACGGCGTGAAACCCGTATCCATAGCAACACTATACCCATAGCGA
>NC_140278.1:9762175-9764675 GCF_964030765.1 Micromesistius poutassou
CCGCTCGTTCTCTCTGTGTTTTCGCCCTCTCTCTCTCTCTCTCTCTCTCTCTCTCTCTCTCTCGTGTTTTCTCCCTCGCTCTCTCTCTCTCTCTCGCTCGCTCTCTTGTGATTCTCTCTCTCTCTCTCTCTCTCTCTCTCTCTCTCTCTCTCTCTCTCTCTCTCTCTCTCTCTCTCTCTCTCTCGTGTTTTCTCCCTCGCTCTCTCTCTCTCTCTCTCGCTCTCTTGTGATTTCTCTCTCTCTCTCTCTCTCTCTCTCTCTCTCTCTCTCTCTCTCTCTCACACGTGTGCTCTCTCTCTCTCTCTGTTCCTCCTTCCCTCTCTCTCCCTGGAGGGGCAGGGTTGAATTGATTTAGCGGCTGTCTCTACTAGTGTGTGCGGCATGATAGTGAACAACACGGGTTTCCACAGCTCCTGCTCAATTCTAAAAGCTGGACTAAAAGCTGGAGCGTGCGATGGTTGGCAGGCAGCTGCCAACGTGTCGTCCTTCCCCAACGCGAGCGCAGCGTCCGTCAGTGTGGCCATTCGATAGGAGACAGTCATCAGGCCTTAATGACCAGCCAGGAGGAGATGATCCAACGTCAGGTCAAATGGTAGCATGTTAGGATAGGATCCTTTCGTGCATGATCGGTAGGAGTGTGCCGGCATGTTCGAGCATCATCAAATGCAACACGTGATGGTGATACATCATTAGTCCACGATAGTGGATTAGACTGCAACAAGGCCACATCGTAACTATTCGTTATGAAGCTGACCATACAAACACAACTGATTTGGAATCTTGACTAGTACGATAAAGCAGCTTTGTTTGTGGGTGAATAAAGTGAGGGTTAATTATAACTACCTGAATGGAGATTGAGTAATTGATAATAAATAACTATTTTCTATCTATAGTAGATTAGATTACTAAATCTGGTGACATAGCACCGCTAAGACACGGTAAGAAGGTGCAGATTGACAAAAACAAAACACTAAATCTTTGTTTGTGTTTTTGTAACGTATTTTCCTTTTGCTCGTATGGCCTTTAATATAAAAATTTGGGAAATGACTGCCAGTGTAGACACACACACCGACACATAAACACACACTAATACAGATAAGGGGAGCTCATCCACTCAAGGTGAAAACATTTCCAGAGAATGCATTGATTTAAAAAGTGGATTGCAGCAAGTTGCGATGCAGCATCTGTAAAGCCGGGCAAAAGGTTTTTAAAATCTCATTGAACATCAAAAACAAACAGACTAAATGGCCTTATTCTATTTGTCTCAATCTTAAACATTAATGGTTTCTGTCTTATTATGAGATAGGCCTTTTCTCTGCAGCCAGGGCAGAAACAGCAGCAAGCTGCCCTGCATTGACATCAGACAATCATCTGCACAAACACACACACACACGCACGCACGCACGCACGCACTCATGCACGCACACACACACACACACACACACACACACACACACACACACACACACACACACACACACACACACACGCATGCACACAAACACACGCATGCACACACACACAAACACACACACACACACACGCACACACACACATACACACAGACACAAATATACACACACACTCACTCACACACACACACATATACAGAAACTCACAGATGCACACACACACAAACACACCCACCTACACTCACCCCCACACACACGCATGCGTACAATCACAAACACCACCGCACACACACACACACACACACACACACACACACACACACACACTCCACCACCCCCTGTAGTTATTTGCTTGGCAACACTAGCACAGCAAACAAAAACAACAACCAGAGGTGGGAAATAATAATGAAGAGGAGCGTGGAACTCCAACCGTTAGCTGACTCTAAATAGCGGGGTGTCTGGTTTTTTTTAAGAACGCTGCCCTACTGTGCGGGTTTGGGTGTGTTTTTTGTTTTTATTTCACCAAAGCTCTTCGCAGGATATTTTGTATTATTTCATTTCATCTGTCTATTTGGATATATTATTTATTTTCATAGTGTGTGTGTGTGTGTGTGTGTGTGTGTGTGCATCCTCGGTGTGTGTGGGAGTGTATATGTGTGTCTGACAGCTTGAAGAAGTAGACCATCATAACCTGACCATTTCTCAGTGAATTTAATCTTTTCCCCCTCTCTGTTTGGAGAACATTCAATTAGTGGGAGAGACTGAAACTCCAGGCAATCTGTATTGGATTAGACAAGAGGTTTTCTGGTTCAATTGTATTCCCTGACTGTCAACTGTTGAGTGTGAAGGGTTATCCATATAGTGTATGCATAAAAAAGAATACATGGACTCCAATATGACAAAATTGCAAGAGAACCAGATGTTCTTCCTGAATGCATGTTAATATGAATTGTAGTTCACGTCTTCTATTCTCTACTTCCATGCATGGGGGACATTTCTCATAAAATCGACTGCAGTGACATCCTTAAGCGGAATTACTATCCATCAATATTGGCATTTTTTTTTAAATCGCCAATGCATTACAAGAT
>NC_140278.1:9767175-9807175 GCF_964030765.1 Micromesistius poutassou
CGTGTGTCAATGCGTGCGTGTATGTGGTAGGGATTGGTCGCAGGGTGACAGGCAGACTGCTCTCTATCTAATGGTGACCTTGACTTTGTCCTTTGTTCTCCGCGGCGCTCAACGTTTTCAAAGGGATCCTCCCATCCTCTCTCTTTCTATGCTAATATTCACACAGCCACTTTGGCCTTTTTTTTTTTCCTTTTTTTTCTCCTTCTTCTTCCCCCTTTGCTGCTAATGTTGATCATCTGGGCTGGCTGTGAAGCATCAAGAGGCATATATTCATTATCTGTCATCATATTCATTTCTATGCTAATGAGAAACCCCGTTCCCATTGAAAATCTGTCTTCGGTCCTCAAATGGAAATAAGTGGCAATCACGTAGTGTTTGTTTTCAGGGTTTGCCTTCAAATGAGAGAAGACATTCGAACGGCATGCATTAGGCCTATATTCTCTAAATCATATCGGTGCTCCGGGAGAAGCACAATGCAAACAACACGAGAAGAGCCGGTTTCATTACATTGATAAAAACAATACTTTAGGCAGCTGTAAAAGACGAAGGGGGAAAAAAAGGGATATTTGATAACTGTTGATGGATGGGGCACAGCAAAGGTAATATCATTCTCAAAGTGCGCTCTTCTTTTAAGTTCAGTGAATATGAGTAATGAGCGCACTGGCTGGTGTTTGACACAGGCCTACCTGGGCTATCGAGACAGATCAGACGCAGCCAGGAGCGGCATGTTCCATTCATGGCGGACTGATTCGAGTTCTGACAGCAAGGGGCTTGAGCGGCAAGATTAACATATTGAGAGGACAATTTCTATACAGAATCTCATTTTTTAATCCAAACACCTCCTGGACCGTCATACTTGACTGAAATGTAATTGAAATACTAACCGATGTTGGCAGATATATAGGTTGCGACTTTTTTTGTTTCAATAATTATTTGCATTTATTTTCGGTTCGGTGGCATAAAATCTTGCCAGCAATTTTGTCATTATTCCTCGTTCAGGATATGGATATTGTCGACTAAGCGGGGAGGACAGATGGACCAACCGCTACGCAGCACAGAGAGCAGGGCTAAAGTGCTGCTTGAGAACGGTCATTAATTAGTGCATTACGCTGCAGAGCGGGCATAATACCTGCGTAGTAGCATGTATGGCATGTATTGTGCTGCCTCTGGGTTATTCATGGGACTGAATTCATTTCTCCAGACAAGCGGGGCTTAAGTAGGCCTAGCGCTCACACAGAGGGGCCATGTGGCTCCAACATTGTTCCTTGAATAGAACTGGGGGCTCTATCGGCGATCGCCTGAAAGCACTCTGACAGCTCCGCCGGCAGCACACTTACCCGCCATCATTATTTCTATACCACTTGCCCCCAAATTGAAAGAACGAATATGGGGGCCTATATTTCCTGTGAATGCTGCCGTTTAAGAGGTTTTTTATGTGTGTGATAAAGCAAGAGGCTGCGCCCCCTGTCGCCAAGGAGCCAATCATTTCCCAGGAAGGGGGGGTGGGGAGGGGGGGGGGAGGGCGGTGCAGGGGTGCAGGGGGGAACATCTGTTACTAAATGAGGAGCCCGCGTGACGAGAGAACGTAGCTTTTCACATGATAATGTGGCGATAGAAAAGGGAGCGCAGTAGCATGGAGCGCCGCATGCCGATGCCTCAGACAGGGAGAAAGGGGGGAGGGGGGGGGGGATGCGCAGGCAACACGGGCGCCTGTCTTTTCGCGCGTGTGGAAACGTGTGTGTGCTGGGTGGCTTGAACACGCTCGGTTTAACTTTCCTATCGTGGCAACCCGACCGCGTTCTCCAGTCCCTCGGCCTGTAGCAAATGTGTGTAACGGTTTCCCCGTAATTGTCTCAATCACCTGTGCAGCTGTTACAATCATACTAACAGACAATTATATGGCATAGCGATTCAGAGACCGACTCCATCCGTCTCATCTCATGTCCTTTCTCCAGGGCTTCCACCATGCGTTTCTGTGTGTAAGGGTTAATGTGCCTGCTTCTCTCTGTGTTTCTCTGTGTTTATGTGTGTGTGTGTTTGTGGGTGTGTGCTAACCACAGCGCCTTCGGCTGTAAAGCTTTTAAAGGTCCACCCAAGAACCAGTTTGGCCATTTGACGAAGCGTTTCTCTGCCATTTTGTGATTGCCTAGTGTGTGATTGCCTGTTTCTGTCTTACCAGAGCGGCGCTATGCAGTGAATTATGTACCATCCACGTTCCATTCGGGTTGAACTCCAGCTGCTTCAGACCAAGTTATCAACCACCCACACGGAGCCAGCCTCTCTGAGCCAGGAGCCTCCCATAACTGCCCCTCTGGATGTACCGGAAATCTGGGCTGGAATAAAACAAAACCTAATGAGAGGGGCAATCACGCGGAAGAGGACGTTTTCAGCCGCGGTTTGACACGACACCCACCCACCCACTCACCCACCCACCTTTCTTCCATCGGTTCATTCTATTCTTTTTTCATCCGTTTATTATTTTATTGTTCTTCTCTCACCCAATTTCATTTTGTCCCTACACTTGCCATCTCTCTCTCTCTCTCTCTCTCTCTCTCTCTCTCTCTCTCTCTCTCTCTCTCTCTCTCTCTTTCCTTCTCTTTCTCTTTCCTCACTCTGTGTGTCGCTCTTTCTCTGTATCTCTCTCTCTCTCTCTCTCTTGTCATATCTCTCTGGCTCTCTCTGGCTCTCTCTCAATCTGTTACATACGCACACCACTCCGCTCCTTGCATGAGTTCCCACCTAAATTACTGCAGGCACTGCCGCAGAATGTGAACTACACCTACAGGCTTGACTGGAAAGGTCAACAAGCTGCTTAAAATGAAGAATAGCACAGGAAGGGCCGGGTAATCTACTCTCTCAATCTCCTCTTTCTCTCCGTTCCCCCCACTCGGCTCACATCCACAGCCTGCTTCCCTGCTCTAGATCTCCTGGTGTGGGTTCCCTACACTGTTACCGCCGCAGTGTATCCACTTAGGACCATGCTTGCCGACTGCATATCATTCAGACAGTCAGCCGGCCGGGTCTTCAGATGGTTTGCTTCTCAGTCTCTCTGTTATTTTCTTAGTCTTTTAGCTCGTATTACTCAACTACCGGTACGCAATCAGCCATTCAGGCAGAATTAGCTGAGTCTGTTAGACTGTGTATCGCCAGTCGGCCAGTTTTCAGTCAGTGAATCTGTGTTTTCGTTTCTCTGGATATCTTCGACCTCCTCCACGGCTGTCCCTCTCCCCCCCTTCACCCCCCATCTCTCTCCTTCCCATTCTGTCTGTCTCTCCATCTTTTAATCTGTGTCTGTCTCTCACCATACATCCTTATCTTTCTCTGTGCATCCTTATCCACCTCTGTTTTCTCTGTCTGTTTCCTGCCCGACATGCTTTGCTGTCGTCCCTTTCTCCTCAATGGCCCACCCATCCATTAAACCTCCATTACTGTTTACTTCATCCCCTCACTCGCTCACAATCTCTCTGCGATTTGTGTTCTCCTCTCACCCTCTCATCATTCTCCTGCTCCTTCCCTCCCTCCTCTAACCTCTCTCTCTCTCTCTCTCTCTCTCTCTCTCTCTCTCTCTCTCTCTCTCTCTCTCTCTCTCTCTGTCTCTTATGTGCTCTCTCTTCCATTAATCTTTCTCTTGATCTTTGTCTCTCTGTTATGAGCTCTTCCTCTCACTATCTCTCTAGGCCTCTCTCTCACTCTCTCTAGCATTCTCTCTCTTTCTCTAGCTCTCTCTTTAGCTCTCTCTCTCTCTCTCTCTCTCTCTCTCTCTCTCTCTTTCTCTCTATGTGCATGTCTTTTTCTCGATCTCTCTTGCTCTCTTGATCTCTATATGGAACCATATGTTTGTTGAAAGGAGGTTCCTAGTATTGGGGAGAGTGTGAGACAGTCCTGAATCCAAGGAACCCCCTTTCCTCTCTTCCCCTGTTCTTCTGATCTTCTTTCTTTGGTATTTTTTCTTTGGATATATGTATGCACCAGCTTAACACACGCACACACACACACACACACACACACACACACACACACACACACACACACACACACACACACACACACACATAAACATGTACTCTGCACACACATGAATGCATATAGACCGACAGACACAGATTCTCTAAATAAATAGTCTTTTATGCTTTTTTATTTGTTTTTCCAGTTGCTCCTTCTCTTCTCCAGCACGTACAAACACACACACGCCTACACAAACATGCAAACACACCTACACACAAACACACACACAAACAAAAACAAGACTACACACACACACACACACACACACACACACACACACACAAATGACAGCACAACATACAGTACACTCACCAGAAACACACACACCAGCACACACACACCAGCACAAGTTCTCTCTTTTGTCTCAAGGTCAGTGTGTGAAGAATATTGAACAGGTTCCCTGTCCGTTCTGTCTGTCTGTCTGTCTGTCTGTCTGTCTGTCTGTCTCTCTCTCTCTTGCTCTACTGTGTGGACTCTGAGCAGAACTAATGAATGAGCAAAAGTTCTACAAATGGTGTTGATTCCCTTTCCATATGTCACCGCCTCGTCGCCCATTCCTCTATGCCCTCCTCTGACGGCAGCCGTTTAGGTGCGAGCTGCCTCTCAGGCAAAGGTCCAGGGGTTCGGGGAGAGGCTGGGGTCCTTCAGATCTAAGAAGAAGATGGCTCCTCCTGACATTTGGAAAAGCTGTAAACAACCGCAAATTAGATGACATAAATCATAGATGTGGCTTCATAATTCATCATGGAGCCCCTTGTGCACTCTCTCTCCCAGCCCTCCATGGGCCTCTTTAACAGAATGAGGTTGCCCCCTAGTGTTCGGAGTTTAGCTTGTGTGTCTTTCTGTGTTTAAGTGTGTGTGTGTGTGTGTGTGTGTGTGTGTGTGTGTGTGTTTTGTGTGTGTGTGAACACCCCACAATTATGAAGATGTGTAAGTGTTCATATTTACTTTTGCATCACCTATTTGGGGTTAATGTGAGTGGGGTAGCGAGGAGACAAAATTAGATACAGAGAGAGTAAGAGGGACAGAGAGGGAACTGGAGATACAGGACAGAGGGAGAGAGAGAGAGAGAGAGTGAGTGAGAGTGTGGGTGAGGGAGAGATAGAGACAGGAGGGAGGTGTATAAGCATTGAGTGAAGGAGTGAGTCCAGCAAAGCATAATAAAGTGACAGAGAAAGAGGCTGAGTACTGCATGCTCTGTCATTCTGGGCGGTGTGTAACAGAGCTGCTGATAATCGGATGGCAGGAGATGTGTGTGTGTGTGTGTGTGTGTGTGTGTGTGTGTGTGTGTGTGTGTGTGTGAGGGGGGGTGGAGACTGACTGACACAAACATACTGACAAGCTCACAACAGGACATGCAGACTCAGGCATGCGTGCAAGTGAGCAGGTAGTCACCGTCATTCTCATAGACACGCACACACACACACACAGACTGTATCTACTCACAATACCATCACACACAAACACACACATACACTCTCTAACAGGCACACACTAACTTTATCTACACACAATATCCCCCTGCCACACACACACTTACGCATGCGCACACAAAATAAACATGCATATAAACACAACAGCAGCAGCACACAAGTCGGCAGGCGCGAAGCCCATCACAGGATTAATGCAAGGGTCGTTCCCAGGTAGCCCTCATCATCTGTGAAGGCTGTGTTTGTCGGCTGTGAGGATTGCAGGTGTGTGTACTAGGGGATTAAATGTACAGGCTGGCGGTGCTGGTGGTGGGGGTGGGGGTGGGTGGGGGCCGGACCCCATCTTGTCTACAGTAACACAGTCCATCAGCGTGGCCTCACTCCCCGGCTGCTCCAGATTTATGGGGTTTGTGCAAGAGCATATGGTTGAGCCGCTGAGCCGTGCACTCTTACTTAGAGTTGAGAGCGCACGGCTCGCACATCGCTTACACGCTGGGCCACGCAGCCCACACAGACACACACACGTACACACACGATGTACACACACACACACACTTGCAGATACAGACAGAAGTTGTATGTTTGACAACTTTTGCTGCTTAATGAAACTCAGGCTTTGAGATGGAAAACATAAGTGAGTTTGTAAAAAAAAAACGGCATTAGGACATTGCGCTTCGTGTCATTTCCTCAAGAGAGACAGAGCAGAGGAGTCTTGCATGGAATGCATCTTTTTTCGGGCATAATGTGTGGATATTTGTTATCGTAACGGTTGGACAAGGAGACAAATTTATCAAGGAGGCCCCCAGCGTGCGCAGCACACGCGCGCACACACAGAAACACGACTGCACACGCACACAAAGATGCAGAGATTCCCTTGCAGTTAA
This sequence comes from Micromesistius poutassou, assembly GCF_964030765.1. Lineage (NCBI taxonomy): Eukaryota > Metazoa > Chordata > Actinopteri > Gadiformes > Gadidae > Micromesistius > Micromesistius poutassou. Next base: position 9,773,495 of record NC_140278.1, read on the forward strand.
GCTGGCACATCTCTGCTCCCTTCAGACACCCACAGCTTAGCCCCTCTGTTATCCTGACAGGGTGTCACACCCACAACCTCTTTCCTTCCCTGAACCCCAGGCTCTTCCTTCTCCTCCTCATCCTCCTCTTCCTCTTCCTGCTCTCCTTGCACAGCAGCTGATACTGACCAGAGAGGGAGAGGGAGAGAGAGAGAGAGGAGATGGGGTAGAGAGAGGGAGAAAGGTAGAGAGCGAGAGAGAGAGAGAGAGAGAGGGGGGGGGGGGGGGGGGCGGTAGAGAGAGGGAGAGATGAAGTTAAAGAAGAAAGTTAAACAGAAGGAAAGAGCTTGTGAAAGAGAGAGAGACAGAGAAAGAGAGAGTGAAAGAGAGAGGGAGAGAGACATAGAAAGAGAGGGAGAGGGGGTGTGTGGTGGGGGTGGGGGTGGGGCATACAGGGTGGTTATGTGTGTGTGTGTGTGTGTGTGTGTGTGTGTGTGTGTGTGTGTGTGTGTGTGTGTGTGTGTGTGTGTGGGTTGAGGAGGGGATGCAGCACACAGCCATCTCCTCCAATCAGCTGTGCAATCAGACGCCCGCTCAGATCTCGACAGTGACAAATATGGCTTTTAATGTCCCGCTGCTCCGTGTTAATTGTATTTCTCTGCGATCCGGGCGAGCGTCACACTGGGAGACCGCTGGTCTGACAATTAATGCTGAAAGCTACAGTTATCGGGCTGCTTATGAAATTCACTGTAACATGCTGTAAGTCCCGGCCCCCAAAGATAATTTATTATATATATATATATATATATATATATCAAGTCAGATGCCATGATAGAAGAGGCAAGTCACTCACCTACTGGGCTGACCTAATGAAAGCCATTCTTCAAAAGAGCTGACAGCCGAACGCCTTTCAGCACTCGGGAAACCTTGACGGGACTTTGAAAAGCTCGGTGCAGAGCTAGCCAACTAAAGACACGTACGTGCCACACTGCAGACACCCATAAACATGTTGATGTACAATTCTGCATAATTCAATATCAGATGGAAATCAATACAAGTCCAAAAACAAAACAGCCCCCATGATCTTGTGTACAGTGTCCGGCACACTTTTTCAAAAGAAGAGGGTCACTGGCTTCTGGATTCCATAAAAAGAGAGCCCCGTTATGCCGGTATGCACTTTCCTGGCAAAGCACCACCACTCCACCAGCGAGCACCACCTTTGAGCCGCTTGAAGTGTGTTTTAGCTGCAGAGTGGGAAGCCAGCCCCCGAGAGGTCCAAGAGCACAATGCCAAAACAAGCAGAAGCAGCAAAGAAGAATCAGAAGAAGAAGAAGTAGGTGAAGAAGAAGGATGGAGAGCTGGGAGATGGTACAGGATGGAGCGATGAGCAAAGATGAAGACAGGTCGCCATGCCAGCCAAGCAGCATGATGGAGTGATGGATTGGATCAACTTAAATATGTCTATATTAAGCCCCCCCCCCCACGGCCATGTTCTCTGTGTCATCCCTCTGCAAACATTTGTAGATCCATCCTTCACTTTTCCCTCCTTCTTGGCCTTCTCTGAGGGCGTAAGAGCCAGGCAGGTGGCCAGACCTCTTGTTCTCCGTCTGTCTTGCCTCTCCCCGTCTCCCTGGGCCCCAGGCATGCTGCGGGGCCCAGAGCCCTAGTCCTGGTGGTCGCATTCTGGGTGGAGAAGCCCATGAAGTGGGTCAAAGGGGGCATCAATATTGCACCACTGATTAAGAAATGAATTCTTCATCAAAGCAAAGTAAAGAAATCAAAGGGGTTGTATTGTTTTCTTCAAGAGACAGATGGGCGGTGAACCCTTTTCAAAGATGCACGTGTTCTCTCACTGGTGTAGTGTGAAATTAAAGCCCTAAAAAAGGGAATTTGAAATGGAAATATGCTACAGCGCAAACATTCATGACATGCTGTATGTGGTTTGGAAAGGGAAAACAATTGCTTTCAGTGTTCCAGAGTTTGGGTGAATAGATATGGAGCCAAGGTTTTCCCACCGATAAATCCCTCTGCTCAATGTCGCTCTCGCTCTGGCTGCTGATGACCTTGTGGAGTCTCCATATGCTGATTCACATTCACCAGCGCCTCCATTATGAAGATAAACAGAGCCGCACTCTGATCCAGGAAGGGGCGTCGTGCCAGCAGAACCGACTCTGATGCAATTGGTGTCAAAAATCCCAGAATAGGCTGCGGGCCGTTCCAAACATAACTGGCTGATTCAAACGCTTACAATAACCCCCCCACTCCCCCCGCCCCCTGGGCACCCGCCCACACCCAATTTTTTTTTGCATTACCATGAACTGGTCGGTCTCGCGCCCTGGCTGAACCAAAGCCGAGCTGTGGGAGGACTCAAGGCAGGCAGGGGGTACAGCGATAGACACGTCCAGCCCCGGTCCGACTCCGTCGGCCCGTCAGCCTAATCCACTGTGACATCACATTACCGCCAGTGCTCACAGCCCGTCCACTGTCTCCGCTGGCGCCGTTAATTAGGTTTGGGCCAGCTAATGCTAGCAGCGCAGAGATGGAATGCAAACAGCTGTCGGCGACGAAGGTTCTCACACGCGCACGTGCAGACTCACATCCACCGACACACACACACGCACTCTCACACACACACACCCACACACACACACACACACACACACACACACACACACACACACACACACAGGTGCATCCATACCAGCCTGACTTAACATTCAGATAAAGTGTAGCGCCGATGCATTCCTAGACCGTGCATACCTTACCTGTGTGCACACGATAACGATGTGGAATTCTTTCTGTGATTGCATTACACATACTGCATCCACACTCAAATGCAAGTCAACATAAACACAGACACCTACACACACACACACACACACACATACACAAACATACACACATGTGTGATTCACGTTGAGACACTGAGCAGCCAGTCACACGTTTCAGGTTTGGAGGACTGCTGCAGTGGATGGCAGTAGAATCGATACTCCATTCCATCACCTAATGGCCGCCATCTCATGATTGTCTGCAGTGGTCTGGTGAGGCCAAACTCAGCACCTTGCTGGTGCTGATGGTAATAACACCTGGGTGGCGAGTGATGGAAAAGGGGCATTTGCCATGGCAACCACTACCATGGTTACAGTATTCCGTGCCGTTATCGTGTGAGCGATTCGTGGGATACTTAGGGATACCTATTTTTTTATCGGCCATGCCCCCACAATTACACAGGATCAGCCTCGACGAGAAGTACTGGTCAGAGGTGGCACACTGAAACCAGAGATTAGTGCAGCAAAGTCAATTATTCTCTCGCAGCCGCTGACAGTTCTGGGAGTGGAATAGGGGTGGTGGAGGTGGACAGGGAGGCAGGCCTCCGTTACAATTGTGTGGCCGTGTGTTGATGAATTGAACAGATTAGATCCACTATTTCTCTTGCTCTTTCTCTCTCGCTCTCTTTGTCTTTCGCTCCCAGTCCTTCTGAGAACTCTGCCGCTATCTCCCTCACCCTGTCCTAACTCTCTCTCTACACGTTTCATTATTTATTACATTTTTTTATAAATCTTTCGAAGACTTTCCAAGACTCAACAGTGAGACGTCCACCCTGTGTGATGTCTTCCACCCACGCTGGGGAAAAACTATGTCCTTCCAGAAGGGTGTTTCATGGTGTTGAGATATTGGCGCAGGTAGATTGTTTCTCACAGATTGCAATTTGGATGGCTGCAATCCCCTCAGAACAACGATGTCCTTCTCTTCGCCACGTAGGGCGGAGAACACCCTCGGAGCAGGGATAACTGAAGACCAGATGTTAGTCCTCTGTCTCTCTCCAGACGGCTGTTTGTATTTTTGCACAACGGTGTCTCTCTTGCTTACACCGTTACGTGTCTCTCTGCTTTTTGGTCCATCGCCTTGCTTCACCTTGTGTTCACATTTCTCCATTCCTCCGTCGATAGCACTCTCTCTCCCTCTCTCTCACTTGCTCGATCTCCAACCTTTATATACAGTACCTCTTTATTTATATACGATGAATGGATGTGGTTGGCCTTACACACACACACACACACACACACACACACACACACACACACACACACACACACACACACACATAAACACACATGCAGGCCCAAAGGCACAGATGTGCACACGCACAAGCCAACACACGCACAAACACACACACAGACACACACTTTCACAGCAGGCCACAGATAGATAGAGAGAGTGAGAAAGCAGCCCCTTGTATGTTTATGTAGGGAAGTCATCATTCGTCTTAATGTTTATTTGCTGAGATGGAAAGAAGCCGGGGTGACAAATGTGCTGACTGGTGCGCGGCGCATTAGCAGGTGAGGCAATGCATTAAATCCCTCACTCTCAATCACTTAGGTAATGTCCCGTTTGTTTTCTAGATTCATGGCACCGCGCCTCTCTCCCTCTCTCTCTCTCCCTCTCTCTCCCTCTCCCTCTCTCCAGCAAACGTGTGTAGCCGACTGTGAATTCCCACCCACTCCCCCCATCGCCCCCATTATCCCCAAGTGTTGCAGCCAGGTGTGCCGTTGTCTGCATTTATCTTGGACTGAGAGGAAAGGTGAAGGAGAATGTCCCTTTTAATTATTCCTCCTCTCCTCATAGATGTGTTTGGTTGCAGGCTGTGGATTGCGGCGGCGGGAGGCGGTGAGGGCGTCTCGGATACATTTTGTCACGCACTAGGCTGGACAGACCAGATCATTCTCTAGAGGTATTTTAAACCAAAGCAGTTGTTGAGCTGTGTACAATCTGACCTACTCCTGTTTTTTTTTACCTCTTGACTACATTTGTTCCGCATACAAGAGAGAGGGCGGGAGGGGGGGATATATTTATAAGCTGATAAATTTAGACCAACAAACTCAGAAAAAGGAGGTGGGGGTGGGGGGGGTAGATGCAAATATCATCCCCTCTGCCAGCCGTGTTCAGTACACCTTCTCTCTCCCAGAACGACGTCACTGCTGTGATGGGTTCGAGCTATATGGATAAATAATAAATCACGTCAGGGAAAGAGCAGAGAAGACGAATCATGCATTTTCATTTTGGGATAAACTGAGACATGTCACCTCCTCCGTATGAAGTCGAAACCAGACGCAACGGATGAAAAATGAAGTTGAACAAAATGGGGAAAAAAGGAACCCACACAGCTCTTTCTGAATGAGTATTCAAGGGTTTCTCAGGCCAAGGATGTTAATGTCCATATTGAACCGTAACAGTGCTGGGAGGAATCACGCTGTAACTGACTGGATGAACGGACAGGAATTGGGCATAGATAATTAGAGACTATAAACTGGTTTATTTTTATTATGTATTATATAATTTACTGCGTTTATAGTTTATTTATAATTTCTACTGCTCAGGCTGATGTACCTGAGCAGACACCATGTTTCAACCTTAAATGGTTAGAGGATTATGTGGGTTTTTTTCACACACATCTATTTTAGGACTTATCTCATTCCATCTATTTATATTTTATTGTGAAAATAAATAAATAGGATGTCTTACTTATAACAGTTTTAACTTTGTTGAAAAAGCAAATAAATGTTATAAAAATAAACTGTCGTCATTTATTATACTGGGCGTAGTGAAATTAGTAAAGTTGTCATACAAACAAATCGCATGGATATTGAAATCCTGTGGCACCTTTTTCTATTTACAAAATGTCCTGGTAGCTGGTGGCCACCATCTTTGAATATAATATAATGGAGGGAAAACAGCGCAACACAAACCTAATACCCAACCCACTCGAAAAACACATTGGTTTTGAAATACCATATACCATATATATCATTGAGCCATTGATGTTCTCAATGCTACTCCTGTTGTTTTGTAAAGGAAAGAATACCAGATTCATAAATACTGATACTTACAAAGTGTTACGAACACTGTATGTACAGTATGGCAGGTTACCTGAAAGCACACTTTAAAAAAAACTCATTAAAACGTGACTTATATAAGGTTGATAGCCGTGTCTTCCCATGTTCGCCTCTTCCTCCTATCTATGCATTTTAATGAGATGTTTTGGAGTGGGTTAGTTATGTTGTGTCATGCATTTTATATTAGTAAATTAAAAGTTAACGCAAATCTGAAGTACCTGTCGTGGGATGTGGGAGTGGGGGGTAAAGGTTTGCCACGTACAGTAAAAATATGATCCTCAAACTCTGATTATTGATTGATTTAAAACAAGTTGAGCCTCTTGCTGTGAGGCACACTCTGATTCAGTTGTTACAGATCAATAAATAAAAAAACTTCAAGAAGTGTACACCAAAGCATTCTGCATCTGAATATGGTTATAGGTGAATTGCTGTATATAATTGTGTGCAACAGCACAATTTGATCCCTGACCAGAATCCTAAGGTGTTTATTGCATGGAGACTAGACATTAACCTGGGCAGGCCGCCACGGTAGCCCAGCCGTGCGCAGAGTCTATAACAATGTGTATCTAATGCTTAACATTAATCATACAGGGACAATGGCTGGGTTGTTTTCTGATCTGGAAATTGCGTTTAGGAAAGCTTCCTCTGCCCCCGCAACCTTGGCTAGGTGGCTGGTTTTTTGGGTCATCCGATTTAATTTCGCTTTTCTATGGGAGAGGAAGGAAATTCTTGGTGACCCCGGTACACAGATGCTCAGGGTCCAGAATTTCCGGAGGAGATTGGGAAGCAGAAAGAGGAGTCAGAATATGCGGGGGATAGAACATTCAATGCCACAGTTGGAGGAAGATGGATAGGATAATTACTATTTACTGGCTAGCCAGGTGCCCTTGTGGATTAGAGAAGGGCCTTGGATAAGGAATATCTTCAGACCTTCGGACCCACACCAGGGTTTTTACAATGGATCCCCAGGTGGAGCCTTGAGAAAAGGCTTTGTCTCCCGGCCGCATGTCCAGAGTTTGACCTCCATTTCTCCCTCAGGGTTAGCCTCAGGGATCCATTCATCAACACCATTTTCTCTGCAGCTTCTGCAACAGCACCATACCTGACTGGTAACCAGCTTGGACTCACTTTCTACAAGACACAATCGTTTTGAGTTGAAAAATGACTAAATGTAGATTCAATTGAACAAAGAGCACAGAGATTGCAGAGAAACAATATGCCCTGCATTATTACCCCACTGTAACTAGTAGGTCGTCCTATTTGTAACTCAACTGTACTTCCATCGATCATTTTATTTATGGCACTTCCAACAGCTATTAAGCGGGGGATTTTGTGGGCACACAAAGTGGTTTCGTTGAAAATAAATGCATTCTTAGTTAACACCAATTGTGCTGTAAGTACACCTGGGCTGACATGATTAACGATGGATTTATGCAGGCTGGCAATTAGAGGGTGCTTTAGTGGGAGACTAAATGGAGGTTTTTGAATACTAAATGCGGATTTAGATTTGGTAGAGCGACTGGGTCACCCCCAGTCCCCTTCTCATTACAGCATTGTTTGTGTGTGTGTGTGTGCGTGTGTGCGTTTGTGTGGGGGTAAGTGCATGCGTGCGTTGTGTTGCCATGCATGTTTGTGTTTGTAAGAGAGAGAGTGCGTGCACTAGAGAGAGAAAAATATTCACATAAAATAGTAATCACATAAAATGGCAAAAACGATTCCTAAACTTCAAGTTGATTTCTTTTTGGGTTGAGCTGTGTGTAGCTAAACTCTCTCACCCATGCCTCATGTGTGCTTTTAAACAGAACCAAATCCCATAAATCTGTGTCTGTACAAAGGTAATCTCAATTTTTATTGATGTGTTCTGTTTTTAGTATATCTTTAATAAAGAGGCTTAACCTGCTACATTTGTATTGATGTGTTCTGTATAAGCATATCTTTAATAAAGAGCCTCAACCTGCTGTCATTTGCCACACTTTTGGCAGACTTGTTCAGTAAGATACCAACCACCCACCAATAAGCAGCATTTCTTAATTATTAACTCCTTGAACACGTTTGTTTGGCTGCATTGGCACGTGTTTGTTCGCTGCGTGTTGCAAGGAGGCCTGCCTGAGGGCACGTGAGGGTACGGCGTCCTGCCTACTTGCCTTGCATGTCTGTAATTATTCCCAAGTACAAAAAAGCGGATACGTATTGGCAGAGCCCCAAAAGGTGACGGGCGTAGTTAACCTTCCCGAATCCCGCACACCCCGCCCCCCCCCCCCCCCCCCCCCCGTCGTCATTTGGAGCGGGGACAAAAACGGAGGGAACAGGAAAGGAATCCGCCGCCTTGACCCCTTCTTCATCCCTCCACCACCTCGTCCCTCCAACACCACATCCGTCCTTTTCACTTATGCCCCGACACATTTTATCTGACCGGGAATAATTACCGTGGTTCACAGTGGGGAAACCTGTATGCTTGACCTTGGACTAAATGTGCAGCAATGCACATTCAGTCAGCGTGGTGGGATGGAGAGACGAGCCGCTCGTGCCCAGAGTTTAATCCCTCCACTTGAGATGACAGAGGAGAACGCGAGGACACGACGGAACCAAACTCGTTGGCATCATGTCCTTCTCCTTGTGGGGTGCTCGGTGAGTCATGCGCTATATGTCAGATATCCTACCTAGCGTTTCAGGTGATGCAGATGACTTTAACTTTATCTGTTATCTGCCTTGGGCCTTCATGAGATGGGTTCATTATTAACGGAAGGATGCAGGGATGGATATGGTGTGGATGTAGAATATGTGTGTGTGTGTGTGTGTGTGTGTGTGTGTGTGTGTGTGTGTGTGTGTGTGTGTGTGTGTGTGTGTGTGTGTGTGTGTGTGTGTGTGCTGCCAATGCGTGTGTCTGTGTGTTTGTGTGTGTGTGTGTGTGTGCACCCATTGAAACACATTTCTGTGTCTGTCTTGAATGTCACTTGGGGTCACTGATATACATCTGAACCAATGTTTATAAAGTGTCATGATGATTGTATATTTAGGCAGGCTAGACCCCACACACACCCAGCTCACGTCCTCTGGACCCCACACACACCCAGCCCACGTCCCCTGGACCCCACACACACCCAGCTCACATACCCTGGACCATACACACAGCTCACATCCTCTTGACCTCCCCCCCAGCTCACATCCTCTGGACCCCCCCCCCCCCACACACATACAGCTCACATCCTCTGGACCCCACACACACAGCTCACATCCTCTGGTCCCCACAGACAACCAGCTCACATCATCTGGTCCCCACACACACCTAGCTGACATCCTCTGGTCCCCACACACACCCAGCTGACATCCTCTGGTCCCCACACACACCCAGCTCACATCCTCTGAATCACAAAAACGGGTGAACACTGCTGAATTCCAATTTTCCTCGTGACGGGGCTTCAGAAGATTGATATTCTAATGAATAAAAGATAATCACCTCAGCAAGGCTTTTGTCAGCCGGTTCTCGGTTTATTTTCAATTATAACCCCACAGCCTCCCTTCCACCTCTGAATGCATTATGCTCAATAATACTTCAAAATCGCTACAATCCCCTTGACCAACTTCCAGACTCATGAAATAAAGGTGTCACTGTCCTCAAACGACAAATGGCTGGCAAGCATATCTTGTTCCTGCTTTAGCGTGAGAAGTGTTGTAAATAAACGACCAAACCTCCTCCTCGGTCTGTTTAGACAGCCAGGCCTGACGAGTCGATGAGAGGAGAATCCCCCAGTGAGAACCACCACGCAGAGTCAATGACTACTTGTCAGTTGGGAAGGACGTTACTGACTGGTTTAGCCTCTTGCTTGTCAAACACAATGTTCCCATAGTCCCATAGTAATGGGATTTTTTATTCACTGTACATGTGTAAGATGACTTCTATAGAGGCCTTTAATGTTTAACTTATATATATATATATATATATATATATACATTCTATGATATGTAATTTGACAGACAGACACACATACCACATACATATATACATACATACATGCATACATACATACATACATACATACATACATACATACATACATTTAAATATACATACGTACATACATACATACATACACGCATACATACAAACATACATTCATACACACATACACACATACATATATATATACAATAAATAATAATAATAATAATAATAATAATACATTTTATTTGTAGAGCACTTTACATTCGAAAAATCTCAAAGTGCTACAGAGTTTAAGAAAAAGGGGTTGTTAAAACATATAATACATATACAGTAAAAGAAAAATTAGCAAAAGGCTTTTTTAAAAAGGTAAGTCTTAAGGTTTTGTTTAAAAACTGCTGTAGTCTGTGGGGCCTTCAGGTGGTAAGGGAGGGCGTTCCATAGTCTCGGGGCAGCAGCGGAGAAAGCCCGATCGCCCATGGTGCGGAGCTTGGTTTTAGGTGGTCTGAGGGTGTGTGTTGATGCAAAGTGAAGGGTGCGTGAGGTGGTCTGGGGGGTGAGGAGCTCCTGGCGGTAGGGAGGGGGGGCATGTCCGTGGATGCACTGGTGGGTGAGGAAGGAGACCTTGAATTCAATTCTGAATGTGACAGGGAGCCAGTGAAGGGATTTGAGGATGGGGGTGATGTGTTCATATTTGCCCACCCTCATCAGGATCCTGGCAGCACTGTTTTGTATGTATTGGAGCTTCTGGATGCTCTTGCCAGAGATCCCGATGAGGAGTGCATTGCAGTAATCCAACCTGGAGGAGACAAAGGTGTGGACGAGCTTCTCTGCATCTGCCAGGGTGAGTGTAGGCCGGAGTTTGGCAATGTTTTTGAGGTGGTAGAATGCGTTCTTGCGGAGGTGATTGATGTGGGTGTCATAGTTCAGTTGCTGGTCCATTTTAACACCCAGGTTGGTGACAGATGTGGAAGGGGGGATGTTTTGGCCAGAGAAAGTGATATTGGTGATGTGGGAGGAGCGGAGCTGATGTGGTGTGCCGATGAGGATGGCTTCTGTTTTAGAGCTGTTTAATTGAAGAAAGGTGAGCTTCATCCATGCCTCCATCTCCAGGCAAGTGGTCAGTGTGGATGTTGGCAGGGGGCAAGAAGAAGTGGTGGTGGTTCTGAGGTACAGCTGTGTGTCATCAGCATAGCAATGGTAACTTAACCCATGCCTGCTGATGACGCTGCCCAGGGGGAGCATGTAGATCGAGAAAAGGGTGGGGCCCAACACCGAGCCCTGGGGGACACCGCAGGTGACACTGTGGGTGTGCGATTTTGCTTTTCCCAGGGCGACGTGCTCGGTTCTGCCGGTGAGGTAAGAGGTGAACCAGTTGTGTGTATTTCCTGTGAGTCCAATGGTGAATTGCAGGCGGTGGAGGAGGATATTATGGTCGACTGTGTCAAAAGCAGCTGTTAAATCCAAGAGGATGAGAAGTGATGGGGAACCGGTGTCTGCTGCCATCAGGAGGTCATTGGTGACCCTGACCAAAGCAGTTTCTGTACTATGGCCAGGGCGGAAACCAGACTGAAATTTCTCAAACAGATTATTTTGTATGAGGTGATCCTGAAGTTGTGCTGCAACTGTTTTCTCCAGAGCCTTTGACAGGAACGGAAGATTGGAGATGGGCCTGTAGTTGGAGAGAACTTCTGGATCCAGGGTGGGTTTTTTCAATAGTGGTCTGATGACAGCAGATTTTAATGCAGGTGGGATATGGCCGGCCAGGAGGGAGTGGTTTATGATCTTGGTGATGAGTGGAGAGACGGCAGAGATGTTGGTCTTCAGCAGGGCTGAAGGGAAGGGGTCCAGTGCACAGGTGGATGGCTTCAATTTTCTGAATATATATACATATATACATATATATATATATATATATATATATATATATATATATATATATATATATATATATATATAAATACATGCATACATAAATATATACATATATACATCTGTACATAGATGATTGATTGATGCTATCTGCCATTTTTTAGGGTTTACTTCAGAATCCATACCTGCAGATATAACCATGTAGTGCCAATCCATTAATCATAAAACCCATAGGGACATTCATTTAGAATATTTTTGTGTGCACTAAAAACTAAAAAAAATCCCAGACATGCTCCAGTAATTATTACATTACCTTCCCTCCCCTTGTAAAACCGATCTCATCCAAGGGTTTAAAAGGATTATACTCCCGCTGTTTCATTCTTTTTTGTTTTACTTTTCTCTGGTGGCCTAGCAACCGCTTCACACCATACAGCTTCAGTCCCACTGCCTCTTCAGAAACCTGAAATCAAAAATCATTCAGCTTTCTTCAACCAAATTTCTGAAGCCCATGTTAAACACATCCAGAGATGTATGCATGTGGTCTTTTCAAACAGTTAATTTTGGGAGAGATTTTTTTGGACTAAACAGTCCTGAGACATTTTTTACATCCGCATAACTAACATGTTAGGTGGTAAATCGCATTAAGTTTAACAATTTCATTAACGGAAAAAGGTTTTTATCCAACCATGGGTAAACCCAGAGATCTAGACACAGTGAAGGATGAAAACAATGCAGCATTACGATGCCAACCTAAATGAGTTGGGTGCGTTCAATGAAGTGTGAGACACAAAAATAGCGGGTTGTGCATCTTGCAACAAGGTCAATAACTAGCACTAGGTGCATTCTATTTGCTGAATAATGCTTTGTAATTCATTTGAAATGCGGAGAGAAGATGAAAGAGGCAAAGGGGAGATCAAAGCCATGCTGAGAGGGGGTCTCGTCCTCATAGATTCACAGCGACATTGTCTGCCTTGTCCTGCATGTTGTCCACTGGTTGGTTGGTGGTCATGGCAGGCGAGACCACTGCATTCCCTCTGGACTCAGCCAGAGAAGAAAGAGACGTCGCCTTTTGTACTACGCACCCCAAAGTTTCAAAGTAGATTCTATCCAAAGCTAACAATACAAGTATTACCAGGATGAGAAAATACAATAAAACACAACTTAAACTATGCTTTCCGACCCCAGCGACAGCAGCTATCCTTGTCTCGGAATTGCCATGTTTGGCAGCAGGAGGACGGTTCCCTCCCTGAAGGGCGATGGTCAGAGATCTGCTTGCAGCACGCATCCGCCAGACACTGACGCAATCAGAGCGATACACGTGTGTAAAGAGGTGGTAATAGATGCCTGCTACACGTGTGTAGCAGGCATCTCTTACCGCCTCTTTGTCGACCTCGGATTCCATTATCGACTGGAGGAGTTTTGAGTCAAGTTGGATAAGTGGCTCCCGTTGCTCCAGGCGGTCCAGATGATTGTGTGGGAAGCCATTCAGCACCGTTCTATGTGACGAGGAGGGTATGGAAGAGGCCATTTCACCAACTCCCTCTTGTCCCTGATTTAAATGGCTGTGCTGTTTTTCTGAAACATTTTGTCCTCGGCCCCTTGGGATTCTAACTCCATCTTGGTTGTCCTCGGCAACAGCCGTCCGTCTTGATGATGGTGACAGGATAGCGTACGGCTGGACCAGGTGAGCGAGGAGAAGAAGAGAAATACAACATCAAATTGGATTCATCCCTGTTAGACGCCCAGTCTGAGAGATTTGTAGCCACACACGAAAACACACACACAAACACATATTATTTCTAATTACTTCAACTAAATGATGAACAGGCTTATGTGGACTTTGCTTTGAGTCCGCCATCAGGAAGGATTTTGACAATGCTGTTACTATTATTGCCTAGATAATGGCATTCTGCTAGAAAATAAAACTGCTTTTCTGTTTTGAAAATGCAGTAAGTGAAATGTCAAAGGTTCCAAAGTAAAAAGTACAGAGCTCCTTACAAATGACAATGAAATCATTGTGAAATCACGCTCAAGTACAGTAATGAAGTCGTTTGTACTTCAGGCCTGTGCATTGTACTGCCTGCGGCAGATGTCGTCTGGCACGCCAGATGGTTTTTTATTTTTCATTTTCCTTCCACAAACACAAGTTATCCTTCCAATTTACCTCCTCTTTTCCCTGATAAATAAGAGTCAAGCAACAGAGCCTCCACCACCATTACAGCCTAATTCCTTCACAAACATGCCCACAGAAGAGCCCCTGCCGTTGCTCTCTGGTGCCAACCTCCCCCCACCACTTCACTGGGATAATTTTAGCATGGTGGTGGTGGTGGTGGGGTAGTGGTGGTGGGGTGGGTGTGGGCGTCCTTGTGTACAGCCAGGGCTCATTCGCACGTCTGTGCTTATGAGTCTGACTCAATAATTGTAAGGAGAGCCTGCTGCCACATTACCTCACGTCACGACTGGGTGTGTCATGGTGGCATGGAGGGAGACAGAGAGAGCAGGAGAGAGAGAGAGAGAGAGAGAGAGAGAGAGAGAGAGAGAGAGAGAGAGAGAGAGAGAGAGAGACTGAGACACAGGGAGAGAGAACAAAAGAGAGGAAGATACAAAGAGAGGGAGAGAGGGAGAGGCTAGGCTACCAGAAAGAGAAAGAGAGACAAAGAGAGAAAAAGAGAGAGACTAAGAAAGAGAGACAAAGAGAGCGATAGAAAGAGAGAGAGAAAGAGAGAGAGAGGGAGAGAGACAGAGAGCACTAGAGAAAGAGCGTGAGAGGGAGAGAGAGAGAGAGAGAGAGTGGAAAGCTGCAGGTGACAACAGTATTTTCGGAGGTGTTGCTGGACGTGTCAGGTCAGACAGGGGGGACCTTGGGAACTGTTTTCTGTTGTGTCTGCATAGCTCCGATGCCGAATACACAGAGAAGCATGCATGCGAGAAGAACATCAAGGAAGCTGCAGCACAATGCCATTCCAAGCCCAAGGTCATCCAATTAGTTCAGTTGTTTTAATTTGAGTTGAGTTTTTTTTAGTTTACTGGAAGCATGATTATTACTTTTTCCCCTCAGTATATCTGAGCGTTTATTTGTTTGTAGTCTCTGCTGTGTTTTTGGGAGCCGCTGAGGAATTGCTTGTTTAAATGGCAGCACTCTGATGTTGTGGGGCCGTTAAAGAGCCTAAAGCTCCTGATTAACAAACACAATATTGGACGTTCTCTGCCTCCTGCTGTGTGGCTGAGACGTTCCAAACGCTATTAGCCATCCCACACTTCCATGACAACCACTCTCTGTCTCTCCCTGTCTGTCTCTCTGTCTGTCTGTCTCTCTCTCTCTCTCTCTCTCTCTCTATAGCTCTCTATAGCTCTCTCTTTCTCTCTCTCTCTCTCTCTCTCTCTGCTGCATGCTGGGAGTGAGTCGTAGTGTGGAGTGAGACGCTGAGCGTTTGTTCCGTAGTATTTGATTTAATTTGATGTGGTTTATTGGGTATATTTTCACTTTAAGTTTATTGTTAGTGTGTGTGTTAGTGCGTTTCTTTTTCCCTCCTGCCGGTGTCTCGCCGGTCGGCGTCTTTCAGACGCCATGGTAAATGGAGTCACTTTCGACCACCTCACGCGGAAGCACGGCATTAAAGTTAATGCCGGCTTTCCGTGCAGTGTGGAAGATATTGGGCTTGCGGTGGGAGAGCAGGTGGGGCACGGCAGCGTGAGGTCGGCCGCTCGGATGAACAGTGCCGTGGTCATCTTCCTGGATCAGGTGGAGAAGGTGAACCGCGTCGTCGAGACAGGCATCACGGTGAACCAAATGTTTGTGCAGGTGGTGCCGCTGACACAGCCATCCACCAGGGTTATACTGTCAAATGTCCCTCCATTCATAACCGACGGTTTTCTTAGCAGAGAACTCTCCAGACATGGGAAGGTGGTGTCGCCCATTAAAAAGATAATGTCTGGATGTAGATCTCAGCTGCTGAAACACGTAGTGTCTCACCGTAGACAGCTGTTTATGATACTTAGTAGTAGATGATTACGATTACGTGATATTCGCCACCTCGTCGGCTATGAAATGTTTTCGTTGTAACGAAGAGGGACACACCGTGAAAGCCTGTCCGAGACAAGGGGATCCGACTCCGCCTGGCCGGGGGGTGACGCTCGGCGCTGTGGCGGAGCCTTCCGCCGCTCCGCCGGTTGCGGCGGAGCGGGGGGAGGCCGTTGCCCCGCAGCCTGCGGCTGCGGCGGAGATTTCATCTGCTGCAGCCCGGGCTGCGGCATCCGAGCGGCCGATAGCAGCGCCGCGGAGCGCACCGCCTTTCGCTGCTGCTGTGTCCGACCTGGAGCACGGGGGGGTGAGTATGGATGATGTGCACGGTGTGAGTGAAGATGATCGGGTAGGTGAGGGAGAGGTTTTGGGTGATGGTGTGGTAGAAAGTGGAGCGGGGGAGGAAACAGCTGGGGAAAGTTTGAGTGAAGTGTATATAAATAGTGGTGGCGTTAGTGAAACGCAGGGAGGGGTATCAGAGGAGGAGGAAATACAGGCAGAGGAGACAGGTGTGGGGGGCAGTAAGCCCACTTGGGGGGAACAGGTGGAGGAGGCTGAGATGGAGGAGGAGGAAGAGGAGGCAGTGAAGGTGAAAACTGCTTCCAAACGAAGGGGAAAAATTAGAATGACAAAGCAGGAAGCAAAGAGTAGTAAGGTGGAGGAGGACAGACAGACTGTAAGGGGGCAGACAGAGGAAAGTGAGAGCGATGAGTGTGTCTCTGACAGCAGTGACGTATCTGGTTTTAAAGTAAGCAACAGTCAACAAAAAAAACTTTACTCTGTAGAACTAATACAGTCGTTTTTAGCCAAAACCAAGAATGCTAAAGGAGTTAAAATGGAAGAACATTTCCCAGTTTTAAGTTTGTTTTATACCTCGGTCAGACTCCACATGAGCAAAAAAGATGAGTCTGGGTTCACTGATCAGGAGGTTTTTAGATTAAGGAAACTTTTGCCTAAAGTAAAACGACAAATGAACAAGGATGAGGATGGGAAGAACTCCAATGTGTGTTTTAAGTAATTTATTGGGTTTTATTTTTGTTCTTAACTTCTTACTTATGGATAATTTTAGAGTGGGAAGTCTAAATGTAAATGGAGCCAGAGAACAAAGAAAAAGAGCAAGTATTTATGAGATGGCCAAAATGAAACATATTGATGTATTTTATATACAAGAAACACATAGTGACAGCACCAATGAGGCAGACTGGAGGAGAGAGTGGGAGGGGGAAGTCATTTTAGGTCACAACACTTCCCTGAGTGGAGGAGTTGGCTTCCTCCTCTCCAAGTCTTTTACTCCGGTCTCACTGGAGGTCGAGCATTTTATCGAGGGGAGGTTGCTTTTAATGAGAGCACGGTTTGACCTTTTTACTGCTGTTTTTATCAATGTGTATGCTCCAACAACCGGTACAGAGAGGAAGCTGTTTTTACAAAAAGTTAATGATGTTTTAAATGGCTGTGCCTCGGAGGATTTTTTATTCTTGGGGGGGGATTTTAACTGCACTGAAAACGCTGTACTAGATCGCAACCATGCAGAGCCGCATCCAGTTTCCCAACATGTTCTGAGACAGCTGGTCTATTCTCATGGCCTGGTGGACGTGTGGAGGAGGACGCACGCAGACTGCCGTCAGTACACCTGGTCCCACCTCAGAGAGAGTAGGATCTCCTCAGCTAGACTGGATCGTATTTATTGTTTTAAGCATCACTTTAATATTTTCAAAATGTGCAGTATTGTTCCTTCTGGTTTTAGTGATCATTCTTTAGTTTTGTGTAATGTTTTTATTCAGAACATTTTACCTAAAAGCGCTTATTGGCATTTTAATTCAGTCTTAGCATCTGATAAACATTTTAAAGAGGTTCTTATTTATTTCTGGGATGTTTTTAGACAGAGAAAGGGTGATTTTAGCAGTATTAGGCAGTGGTGGGACCATGGTAAGACTGAGATTAAACTTTTATGTCAACAGCACACCCTCAATGTCACCAGAGACATCACCAGATCTATGAAAGACCTGGAGACTGATATAGTGGAACTAGAAAGATTGAGTGAGTCCACAGCAGACCGAGGATATATTGAAATCCTCAAAATCAAAAAGCTAGCGTTAGCCGACCTGTTGGATGTCAAAGTACAGGGTGCACTGGTCAGGTCCCGGTTTCAAGCCAGTACGGAGATGGATGCTCCCACTAGCTACTTTTTCGGCCTGGAGAAGAGGAGCGGGCAGAGGCGGGTAATCCACTCACTTTTAGCAGACACAGGGCAAACCATAACAGAACCAAGCCAGATAAGAAAGCAAGCTGTGCATTTTTTTTCGGCACTTTACAGCAGTGAATATGAGGAGCAGGAAGCTCAGGTGGAGGGGTTCTGCAACGGACTGCCTCAGGTCTCTGAGGAGATAAATGCACAACTAAGCAGGCCATTAGAAATGCAGGAGCTGGTAGCCGCTCTGCAGGGCATGCAGGGGCGGCGGGCTCCCGGCATCGATGGCCTGAGCGTGGAATTTTACAAGGCTTTCTGGGACATCTTTGCCAAAGATCTTTTAGAGGTTTTTAACGAAAGTCTGGCCTCTGGTTCAATGCCCACGTCCTGCAGGAGAGCTGTGATCACGCTGCTCCCCAAAAAAGGAAACCTGCAGGACATAAAAAACTGGCGCCCTGTGTCTCTGTGTGTGGATTACAAGCTTCTGTCCAAGCTCTTTGCCTCCAGGCTGGGGGTAGCTATGGAGCATCTCGTCCACCGGGACCAGACCTACTGTGTGCCCGGCAGGTCCATGGTGGACAATGTCCACCTCATTCGGGATGTTTTGGACATCTCCAATTCATTGGGTTGTAGCACTGGTCTGATTTCTCTAGACCAGGAAAAGGCATTTGACCGCGTTGAACACAACTTCCTTTGGAAAGTTATGGAAAAATTTGGGTTCAGCGCTGGTTTCATAGCCAAGATCAAGGTGCTGTACAGTGATGTTGAGAGTGTGCTGAAATTTAACGGCGGTCTGTGTGCTCCTTTCAGGGTGTGTAGGGGTGTCAGGCAGGGCTGTGCTCTGTCCGGCATGCTCTACACACTCTCCCTGGAACCCCTCCTTAACAATTTACGAAACAATTTACAGGGCTTGGTTTTACCGGGTTTTAATAGTAACATTGTTTTAAGCGCTTATGCTGATGACATTGTTGTTTTTATTAAAAACCAGAGGGAGGTAGACATTTTAACCAACATTGTAAAAAGTTTTAGCGTAACATCGGCAGCGAGGGTGAATTGGAAAAAAAGCGAAGCCCTCGCTGTCGGTGAGTGGCGTGGCGCTCTCCCAGTTCTTCCCCAGAGCCTGACTTGGCAAAAAGATGGTTTTAAATACCTGGGGGTGTTCCTTGGGAAAGAACATATAGTCAAGAAGAACTGGGAGGGCGTCACAGAGAAAATTGAGGGGAGACTTTCCAGGTGGAAATGGCTGCTCCCTCAAATGTCTTTTAAAGGTAGGGTATTGGTTTTAAACAATCTTGTAGCATCCCAACTGTGGCACCGTTTAACCTGTGTGGACCCCCCTTCAAATTTACTGGCCCAACTACAGAGGAAAATGGTCGATTTTTTTTGGGATGGTCTACACTGGGTGCCACAAGGGGTGCTGTTTTTAACCAGAGAGGAGGGGGGACAGGGCCTCGTCCACCTGGCCAGCCGGACAGCCACTTTTAGACTACAGTTTTTACAGAAATATCTCACAGGCCCGGCTGACTTAGTGTGGAGAGATGTGGCCAGCTGTATTCTCAGACATGCAGATTACCTGGGGCTGGATGCTGCTTTGTTTTTAATTGATTCTAAATTTTTAAAATTAAGTGGGCTACCTCCGTTTTACCAGAGTGTTTTTAAGTCTTGGGGCCTTTTTAACTGTAAAAGGTGCCCAAAGTCTGACTCTCTGTACTGGTTGTTGAGAGAGCCATTGATTCACAGGGCCAAGCTGGACATCAGCAGCAGCGTCACCCCCGGCCTGACGGTGGCGCTTATTAGAACCAAGACCCTGTGCCTGCAGCAGCTGGTGGATGCAGTGGGGCCGGCGCTGAGTGATGCCCGGGCCTTGGGCTCTCTCCTGGGCCTGCAGTCTGTCCGGGTGGCGGGGAGGCTCCTGGAGCTGTGGCGCCAGAAGCTCACTGGGGGAGACAGGAGCCTCCTCATGGACTATGGAAAAAGAAAGGCCAGACCGGACCCTGCAGACCCCTTCCCTGACGTCTCCCTGAGCCCAGGCCTGGCGGAACTCGCCGGCCCCCTGCTAGCTTCAGCATACCCAGAGAAGCTGACGATACACAAGGCTGACAAAAAGACTTGGTATTTTAATTGTGTGAAAACCATTCACAAGGCCAGACTGTGCCACCGTCCCCCCACTGTGTGGTCCAACAGACTGGGAGCAAACGGACCCGGCCCACAGTGGAGGATTTTATACCAACCTCCCCTAAAAAAACGGACTGCCGACCTTCAGTGGAGAATTCTTCATGGTGCTGTAGCCTCCAATGCTTTTATTTCTGTTCTTAATCCTTCTGTTATTAACACCTGTCCATTTTGTTGCATTCGAGAGACTATTTATCATGTTTTTACGGAGTGCAAGAGACTCACAAGTTTCTTCTCTCTTTTAACATTGGTTTTTAGTTTTTTTGATGTGGCTTTTACTGAGAAGGTTTTTATCATGGGAGCTGCTTACAAAAAAGGAAAAAAAGAAAAATGTCAGCTCCTTAATTTTCTTTCGGGCGAGGCAAAGATGGCTATATATATTAGCAGAAAAAACAGGGTGGAGAACAGAGAAGGACAAGAGGCAAAGGCTGTGTGGCTGATAAACATTAGAGCGAGACTCTGGCTAGATTTTAGATTTTACAAACACATTGGAGATTTGGACTCTTTTAAACAGCGCTGGTGTTTTAATGACATTGTCTGCTCAGTGGTTGACGAAGAGTTGGTGTTTGCACATGTTTTTAATGGATGAGCTATATAGATATATATTTTTTTTTTTTAAACATACTGGGATTTTAAAGCATTTTAGCACTTTATTGAACCGCTGAAATGTAAAAACTGTATTCGGTAAATAAAGTGTGTTGTTAAAATCAAATCTGTCTGTCTGTCTGTCTGTCTGTCTGTCTCTCTCTCTCTCTCTCTCTCTCTCTCTCTCTCTCTCTCTCTCTCTCTCTCTCTCTCTCTCTCTCTCTCTCTCTCTCTCTCTCTCTCTCTCTCTCTCTCTCTCTCTCTCTCTCTCTCTCTCTCTATTTCTCTTCTCTCCTTGTGTCTCTGTGTCTCTCTTTATTCCCAGCACACTAACTCTACTGCTCCAACCTTTTTTTTCATGCAAAACCTTCTAGTTACCTTCTCAGGGATTGTGTCTGAGAATAAGTGCATGCCATTTAGCAACTTCTGTTCAATGACAACTCTGTATCAAGTATGCAGGGGAGTTTTGCTAAATCTCGAATGAACTACGGATTCGCCGAATATCATTGGTCTTGTCCAGAGCAATGTGGCCCATGCACAATCGGTACAATACTTGTAAAAACACACTCAACCATATATTTTATTTTTCAATTGAATCCCCATCAACTGCTGGAGGAATAACATCAAGAACGAGAGAGAGAGAGAGAGAGAGAGAGAGAGAGATAGAGAGAGACAAAGAGAGAGACAGAGTGAGATAAATAACACTAGAGAGAGAACACGAATGAGACGGAGAGAGAGAGAGAGAGGATAATATTTTCCCGTCCTTCTGTGATTAGATTAAGCCTCTCCACGCCGGCTTCGTCTGAAGCACGGGATTGTGGGAACCACAGAAGGCTCCCTGAAATGAGGTGTCAGTGCGAATTACCACGCCAGCTGAGGTTCCAGCACAGCGCCGGTGCCGCCACCGCCACGGGCAGGCGTGGCGACACCAGGTGTCTCCCTCCGCGACCAGCCTCTGATCTGGCGGGGGGAGGGGGGTAAAGTGATGGAAATTGGTGCTGATGTGGTGTTTGTGTCAGAGGGAGGAGGGGGGGGGGGGGGCTGTCCGTCTCAGGGACGAGGTTGGTAGAGGGTGGGGGGGGGGGGGGGGGGGGTTGTAGTAATGTGGCTCAGAGGGCTACCACACTACCTCCCCACCCATCTCTGGGAATGCTGGGTAATTTGCGTGAAAGTCAACCTGCATGTTGTGTTTGCATCCGATCCGGAATGCGGGGCAGTAATATAATTTATTTTTTCTGGGAAAGGAGGGTGAGGGTGGGGGTGGCGGTGGGGGTGGGGTCGGTATTCTGCAGCGATTTCATTCACGGTCGGGATATGAGCCTTTTAATGCTATTAACCTTAACCACCCAGACGGATCACCTCCCTGAAGGAGACAGGGGTTGTGGGGCAGAAGGCAGACCAAAATCTCATCTCTTTTCTGTGGATGAGTAACGCACAGGTCTGCTCTGCCCACA
The DNA here is from genome assembly GCF_964030765.1 of Micromesistius poutassou. Taxonomy (NCBI): domain Eukaryota; kingdom Metazoa; phylum Chordata; class Actinopteri; order Gadiformes; family Gadidae; genus Micromesistius; species Micromesistius poutassou. The sequence continues at coordinate 9,795,600 of NC_140278.1, forward strand.
ACATTTGGCTCTTGAGTCTTCTGGTTTTAAAATGAAGTCTGAATGCCACACACAGCCTAAAAATGGCTGAAAAAAAAAAACAGAAATACTCTTACAATGGATGTGAATGTGTTGGACATTAGTGGTTTCTTTGCTCCCTTACCACGATTTGTTTAGCCGGGAAGAAAATGCTAGCAGATACTGAAATAAAATCTTGTTTCAAGCACAGTTTGGTTGTTTTCTGTCGAGGAGATTAATCAAATGCCTCTTATTACACAGATGATTGAGATCCAATTATTTCCTGAATTATGTAAAGTTATAATTAATTTGAATTTACATTGCATGAGGATGGAATTATTACTTCTATTTTTAATCGAAAAAAAATCTGTCGGGGTGGCTCAGATTTAATGAATTGTTCACGCTTTCCCCATTCCAGCTGTGTAAATCTCTTTGGGTGTGAAATGTACCCCAAGAAGTTCTCCTGGCCCTATGGGGGTGGGGGCGGGGGGGGTTGTGCTCTCTGGGGCCAGCTGGCAAGGTCAGGTGGGCGTGGCGGGGTGCGATGGCCAAACCCACTGGAGACACAATTAGAGGGGACAGAAGAGACAGATTACACAGCGGGGTGATATATTACAGGATTGTCAAAATGAGACTCACAAAATGGCCCCGGTGACACGCAAAATGTCCTCAGGCGTATTGCTGCGGTAGACCTCGACTGTCTGCTGAACTGGACTGACAGGACGCCTCGGCTAGACGTTACAAGCCATTACTCACACGAGGAAAACTCCAGGCAGACAGAGACAGAGACTCAGAGAGAGAGAGCGCGCTAAAACTGACTATCTTTGTAACATTTCCCTAGAGGAAAACTTGTGTGACTCAGATAGATTTGAGAGTTGGGTAATGATGAGACCCTAATAGAACTCTTGGTGAACCAATCCAGACTGCTCGGATCAGATCTGCTATTCACTGGAACGCCAATCTGGGGTACGGGCAGTGATGACTGAGCCATCTTGAGCTTCCTCGCCGAAGCATAGCTAACAATGTTTGTGAGGCTTCGGTGATTAAAAAAAAAGATTTATTATATTTATTTCTAATAATATAAAACCGCATCCATAGTTGTACTACAACACAAACAGCAGGACCACCAAATAATATCACAGCTGGGATGTAGTAGTCGTAGTAGACTTTATTGGCCCCATGGGGCAGTTGGGTTTGCGGCACAGTCGCACTTCATGACGGAACATCAGACATATGACACAAACAAATAGTCCATACATCAGACACTGACAGACATAACATAAAGAACATACATCACACAACACTACAATACACTATACACCCTTGGGTATGACCAGGCCAGTTGGACATCTAGCTTATTTTGACAGATTTAAGGCTTTTATGGCTTGTGGTACAAAAGAGAATTTGGATATGTTCAGGGTCATAATGGGTAGGCAGAAATGACGACCAGATAGCAGCAGTTTAAAATGGGATGCCAGGGGGTGTGTTTAGTCACATACAATGTGATTATACACTATACAATGTGGATGTAGTATTTGTATCTCACTAAAACATGATGTCTGTGTATGAATCGAACAGAGTTCATGTTCGATGCCGAGGATCGAAGTGTTAAATACCCTACATCCCCTTTTTCATTTACTCTCCCCTCATCCCTCTCTGACTTTTTCTCTCTCTCTCTCTCTCTTTCTCTCTCTCTCTCTCTCTCTCTCTCTCTCTCTCTCTCTTCTCTCTCTCTCTCTTTCAGAACCATGTATTTTTTTAGGACAGCAATCAGCCACGTGTACACGTCACAGTCTGGGCCTACGCGGTGGCATTCGGCATTCGGTGCCCATGCTGTGCGGCTTGCGTAGGTTCTGTCACTGTCACACCCTGTCATACGGATTAGCCTCGCGGTTGGGCATGGAGCTCCTAATAATAACACTTGGAATTCCATCTAACCCTCTCTCTCTCTCTCTCTCTCTCTCTCTCTCTCTCTCTCTTTCTCTCTCTCTCTTTCTCTCTATCTCTTTCTCTCTCTCTCTTTCTCTCTATCTCTCTCTCTCTCTCTCTTTCTCTCTTCACTACTCCTCACCATCTCTCGTCCATTCCTTTCTGTTTCTCCCCAGCCGCCCATCCCCCCCCTGCAGTGTGTCCGGCGAAGAGCGGCGAGCTGCTCCGGTGAGGTAGGAACCGGGCGGCGTGGTGGAGCGAGCCGTAACAGCCGCGCTGCTGCACAGTGATAGCCTCTTCAATGCAGATAAGCGCCGCGCAAGCTGAGAGGACAGCAAGGCACCGATTGACAGAGGAGATATAGGGCTGAACGCCGCCGCCGCCGCCGCCACCGCCACCGCCGCCACCGCCCCACCCTGGCCCCGCACCACCACCCTCCTCTCCTCTATGTGTCCTTCCCCACTGCATCATGGGCGGAGAGGAAGCCAGGCCTGACGGACATCTCTCTCTCTCTCTCTCTCTCTCTCTCTCTCTCTCTCTCTCTCTCTCTCTCTCTCTCTTCGCTCTCTCACTCTCAATGTCAATCATGATGTCATTCATCATCCTTCAACCTCGAAATAACTATTAATCACATGTTGTATCTGTTAGCTGATCTGAGATCTACCACTATTTGTAGTATGAATGAGATGTATGTAATGTATTATATGTAGGCCACACCCCTTTTTTTGTGTTTGTCATGGCCCCCTAGCATAAGCTTTAGGCAGCTTTCTTTGGGGACCAGTTCACATGCATGGACACTTCTTGTCCCATGTCCACGAATCATGTATGTGTATGTGTATGTATGTGAATAAATTCAATTCAATTCAATTCAATTCAATTCATGAATTCAATTCAATTCTCTTTTGCTCTTTCTCTGTCTCTCTCGCCCTCCCTCAATCTCTCTCTCCCACCATCTCTCCCACCCTCTCTCTATCTTTCTCTTCCATCTCTCTCTTTCCCCCATCTCTTTCTCTATCTCTCTATCTCTCTCCAATCTCTCTCTCTCGTTCTCTCTCCCTCTCTCGTTCTCTCTCGTTCTCTCACTCTCATTCTCTCGCTCTATCACTCTCTCTCTCACTCTCTCCCCCTCTTTCTCACTCTCTCTCTCCTCCTCTCTCTCTCTCATTCTCTCGTTCTGCCACTCTCTCTCTCTCCCCCCTCTCTCTAGCTCTCTCTTCCCCCCCCCTCTCTCTCTCTCGTTCTCTAGTTTTGTGTCTATTTCACATCTCGCTCCCCTTCACAGACCTCAGAGCAGCCACATGACTTCTTATTGGCAGCACACTCAGAGCGATACAATACTGCTTTTCTATCAGAACAACGGGTTAGCCGTACATATTTGAGACGGCGTCTGCTGTGTTGGATTGCTGTGTTTGATTGGCTGGGTTTGCGCATCATCACTTTTAAATAATGGTGTGGGTTGATAGGAGATATGCTCTCCAAGTAATGTGGTTTGGGGCCAACCTCATTCAATAGCATCCTCTAAACAGAACACTCTGTTTGTCTTTGTTTCTCCCATGGATCATTTGAAGGGCCAAGCTTTACCACTATACACTAAGATTATAACATGTCTTCATACTTAATCTGACTGTGAACCATGGCAGCTCTGTCTGCTGGTTATAAACTCAACGTATGCTTGTTTCGATTAGGTTTAGCTTTCGATTAGCTTTTGTCGAAATGGAAACGTGTATAGGCTCCACTTTCATTTGTGTCTGCCCTGTCTGAGAAATGTATTGCACATAATCCGTTTGCATCTGTGGGATTTTTCTGTAACTGTGGCAGTGTGTGTGTGTGTGTGTGTGTGTGTGCGTGGAGGTGATACGTATGGTAATCTGTCCACTCCTGGTATAGGTGCTGCTATTCATGGGACATTGTTTCTGAAAAAGGGAGAAAATAGCTCCTGTATTTTATGGCCTTAGGAAACCTAACCTTTTCTGTTGTCATGGTAACTGCACAGAAAATGTGTTTTCCTTTCTGCCCAAATGTTACACCCTCAGTGTGTTTATATGCACACAATTGTACTTGGAGTAAAGCAATCTTTTGAAATTTGCACTCGCCATCTAAATGTCTATTCAGATTGGTATAGCCATGTGTTAACCCTGGCAAGTTCAATTTGTGCATATGAATGTAAAGGTCAGAATATCACATCTCCCAAGCTTGACCTGGGATGCTTACCCACAAACACACATACACGCAAGCATACACACACACACACACACACATACAAACATACATACATATTGTGAGAAAGTGAAACCACTTCTCATTGTCTCTCCCATTTCCAGCTAATTGATTTGTCATATTGGTACTTCCGTCACAGTAGGGGGCAGTAGGTTAGCCGCATCCAGCCTTGGCCAGGAAATGTTCCCCATGGTAAATAGTATGGCCTAACTGGCTTTGATTGGTCCACCTGGGACTAATTGGTTGGCTTATTTAAGGGGTGTCTCATTGTGTGTTTGTTAGGTAGGTAAGAGCTGGCTTGATGTGAGGCCAGTACTTGGAACAACATGTTCTGTTAATGCTAATATATGCCATGTTTATGCTAGGCTAGACTAAATTGCAACAGCTTGTTTTTTTGAAAATATTTATTTGTATTTTGGAACCGTAGATTTATTTTTGTTTATTTATTCGTGGTCTGTTTTTGACTGAGTGAATAAAAAGTTAAAGTGAATAAAAAGTATTTTTGGAATTGCCTCTCGTTTTTGCCCATACTCTCCTGTCCAGTGAGTCTGGATCCCAAATACGTGGGGTGACCACGTGGGTCCTTCACACATGCATACATACATATACACACCAGTGGCGGCTGCTGGTCTTTCAAAGTGGGAAAGCTCATTTTCGGCCTACATCATATAAATTGTCAATTTATGTATATGTAAATGATGCTCTCTGTTCCTTTTCAAGGAAATGCTCTGTCATACCAACTAGCTGTCTTTTCCAGTGACTTGACCAGTGTGCTCTCAATGGCCAGCAGAGCTAGGCTGCTTAAATGGCCTTGGTCCATTGTGTTAGGTGTAGGACTTGAGCCGCTTTAAACGGGAGAAGCTCCTTTCTACACCTGCAGATGTAGCTCCAATTGTTGCCACTAATGAGAATAGTTTGTAAAGCTAAGGCATTGCACTGTCCAACTCCATGTCTTTAAGGAACACCAAGAAGTCACACAGTTTTCCTCTGTCACCCTGCAAGTCCTGATCTGAATACAGGACTTGAAGTTCAGACCTCAGGCTCCCTGAATCAAAGTGATGGCCAACTACCAAAACGATATTAAACTTGAACTTGAAGGAAATTTGGGAATTATGTTAAACTGAAGCAAGGAATTGTGTGAATAAGTGTATGAAATGTACGATTAAAACTGTCTAGCAATTTCGCCAAGCAAATATCAAGAAATAGGTTGCAGTTTGTCTTTCGACTCGCTTGTAAAATCTGCGATGGGATTGAGGACTGAAGACAGCTCCGGCGACTTTTTATAGTTCAAAATCGCTGTCAATCAAGCGGCAACTCAGTCTTTCACAGACCCTCCAATCATCACGCAGAAGCCCAGCGTCCAGACCAGCCCACTCCTCCATTCACCCCCAGAGACGCTGAGCGTCCGTGGGAGGGACATAATCGCAGCATTATCCAATAACTGTCGACTTTCGACGCAAAAAAAGCTGTTCTATGCAGTAGTGGTGGATTTCATGATTTGTTTGAATGAATCAGTTCGCATCGGTCAGTTCGCCAAGAAGAGTCGTTCGGTCGTTCGTTCATTTGCATTTCCGGTAGCGGTGAATCATGATTCTCAGTCACTGAGAATCGGTCGGACTCGGCTCCTCCCTCGTTCTCGTTCAAACGAATCGCGAATGCAGTTCTCATCTGAGTCGGTCAGACTCGACTCCTCCCTCATTCTCGTTCAAACGAATCACGAATGCACAGTTCTCAGCCGAGTCAGTCAGACTCAGCTTCTCCCTCGTTCTCATTCTCAAACGAATCACAATCGTGCAATGGTGCAAACGGTCATCAATCAAGACAACATTAACTAAGTTCCTTTTAGCTGAGGAGCGCTTCATGTTCGGAATCTGGATGTTGTTGCCCGGCTGGCTCTCATGACTTCTCAGTCCTCGAGTCTTCACCGCTAAGCACAGTCAGTGAACGAACGGCGTCTCGCAAGTCAGTGACTAGTGGGTGGAGCTGGGAGTTGAGTCTCTGCGAACAAACGATACGAACGAGACAAACTGAAACGGGGAATCAGGTCGGTTTGTTCATGTTAAAGAGTCGTTTGTTCGAACTGATTCGTTCACGAACGAGTCATCACTACTATGCAACCCCATTGAAGTGGATGGACGCTGAGCTTCAACAGGCAAATGCACTGTGACACTACGAGAGTGTATGAGAAGGAAATCGAGTCAGTCGACCTGCAATAAGCAGCTGATTCTGAACGAACTCGTCTTCGAGATGTGTTCTAACGCATTTTCAGTCAATGAAATGTTAACACAACTGTATATATTTGACCATTTAAATTTTGAAATCTTAGGGAAAGCTGAGCTTCCCTTGCAGTCTTAGAGACCTCGCCACTGATACACACATACATACAGTACATACATACATACATACATACAAACGTAAAAACATACACACATACAAACATACATACGTACCTATGTACATACAGTACATACATAGATACATAAATACATATACAAATGTGGATTCCTACTTATGGAACATAAGTATTAATCAATTCATAAAGTGACATGTTGTCACAGTCATGCTAGCTAGCAATTTACAGCTTTAATATTGTTCTATTTTAGCCGACAAAAAGCATGCTGTGCAGTGAGGCAGGACAGAAACACTCACACACATGGAGACACACAAACACACACACACACACACACACACACACACACACACACACACACACAGACTCCCTCTCTCTCTCTCTCTCTCTCTCTCTCACTCACTCACTCACTCACTCACTCACTCACTCACTCACTCACTCACTCACACACACACACACACACACACAAGAGGAGGAGCCATGGAACCATATGCTTAGCAGCTCTGATTGGCTAAAAAGTGAAGCAAGTAAGCGCGAGGATGGGTTCCCCTTCACGTTGTTTCCTCAGATTGAAACAGAACATCCATGGAGGGGAACCACAGGACCAGACATCTCATCAAACCTCATGTCAACATTTCAAATTAGCCGCTGTCCAAGTCACAGCCTGACGTCCACGGTATACTGGAAGTAATCATCCCTCAGTAAGATACTGACAGAAGCAGCACCTTGCTCTTTCCTTTGTCTGATGCTTGTGTCAAAGTTTTTTGTGTTTTGTTTTTTGTCAACCCACACACGCGCAACATTAACTGACAATGAGAGGAGACATGCTCCGGCGGTCGCCCTGAATGCAGAGTAACAGACACGCTTCTTATTTTCATGTTATTGCCTGTGCACCTTCCGCCGCCCCCCCCCCCCTCCCCCCCCCCGCCCCTCCGGTGTAATCCTTGGAGGGAAGTGCCACCAACAGCCCCTTTCCACCTTGAAGGATGTAATTAAATGAAGTCGGTTCCTGAATGCAAAGCCCTCAGACTAAATATATCCTGTTGGAAACAGGCGTGGAGCAGTGGGGTTGTGTGTGGGATGGTGGGTGAGGGGGGGGGGGGACGGTCCATGTGGTCCCCGGAGACGGGTATCCAGGTGGAGGGAGCCTGTCAGATCCACTCACACCTGGAAGCCGATGTGAGACAGAGGCAGCTTGTTCCTCTTGATTAATGTCCTCCAGCGCCTGCACTACTGAGGGCTTCAAATGGATGCTTGAAGTGTCTCTATAAGCAGACCACCTCCACCCCCCCCCCCACCCCCTCGCCCACTCCCCCCCCCCACCCCCCCTCTCTCTCTTGCACACCGGTGGTGGTGGTGGTGGTGGCAGTGGGAGGGTGTTTAAAAATACATTTCAAATTAAAAGGTGTACCGACAAGGAGTGGGGGAGGGGGAGAGGGGGAGCGGAGGCTGGGCTGCTGCCATTGACTGTATTAACGTTGATTATACCACATCACTGTCAAAAACAAAAATCTGGGACACACCCCTACCCCCCCTGCCCCATCCACCACTAAATGATTGACATGAATCGAGAGCACACGCACCCATGTCAAAACCCTGACTGAAGTGTGTTATTACTCCCCGCTCGCAGCCCAGGGTACAGTGCGAGCCGTGCTGCGATTGCATTGCAAATCGCTTGGCCTCAAGTTTAGCTTTATTAGCACACAGAGGCTCACAACTTTCCTTGTCTGTAAACAAAAGCAGGATGGGATGAGGTAACCGTGGGACGCTAGGGGAACAATATCAATAAGTTCCAGGAAGTTCCACAACGACCCCCCTTTGGGCTGTTATCTTTAATGTATTGCGCTTGCAGTTTTTTTTTTTTTTTTTTTATGATCGGAAGCTTCCCCATCCACCCTCGACCCATTCCCCACTCCACCCTCCCTCTTCTCCATTGCTATTTTACTCCACCCTTTTTCCTTTTCTCCATCACTCCCCAACCCACCTGTCTTGTCATCTCCTGCCCTGTTCCTCAGCACCAGCCATTCCAACCTCTCTCTTCTCCATTTCTACTTTACTCCTCCCTTCTTCCTTTCTCCATCACGACTGTTAGGCGCCCCCCCCCCCCCCCCCCAACCACCCCTCCACCTGTCTTGTCATCTCCTGTCCTGTTCGTCACCATCACCCATAATCACTAGTGCTGCTGTGACTGATGGGATGTCGGGGGGCAGAAAGGACGTTTGAGGGGAAGGTATTCAGGGATCGTTGTGGAAGGTGATAAACATGGTGCTGTGCCCCCGACCCCGGCCCGACGTCACCTACCACAGCCACCTCTCACTCACCCGTACACTGATCAATGGCGGTGGAGCCACGACACCTTCCAGGTGAACTCTGACGACTCCGCGAGATCATGCACACACACACACACGCTCGCGCGCCTGCACGCCCGCACGCATGCACACGCACGCACACATGCACACACGCACGCACACACGCACACACACACACACACACTGACACACATGAAATGCACACATGGACACACATACAAGTACACAAATGCATACACATACTCAGACACACACATAAACACGCGCTAACAAACTAGGTTTTCTCATGAAGAAACACTCACTTTCTCTCTCTCTCTGTCTCTCTCATGAACGCACATGCACATGCATCTCACGTGCACACACCGTAGCCATTAATCCATCCCTCTTCCTCATCATTAGTCCCGTATAGAACACACACAAACACTCGCACATATGCAATAACATCCTTTCCTTTGCTTGGAAAACACACTCTGAACACCCTTACCACCTACACCTCCTACGTGTGTGTGTGTGTGTGTGTGTGTGTGTGTGTGTGTGTGTGTGTGTGTGTGTGTGTGTATGTGTGTGGGGGGGGGGGTCTCCTTAGGAAAAGAAAAGATTACACAAAAAAAAAAGGGAATAGGGAAGCAGTTAATTCATCACGGAGATGGAGCAACACTAATGAGGTGATAACGCATAAAGCCATTATGGCAGGGGTGGCCGGGCGGGGTGGGGGGGGGGGGGCGGGCTCAGGGGGCGAGGGAGGGGTGGGGTAGAGAGAGGGGAGAGATGGGGTGGCGGGGGGGGGGGGGCGAGACAGGTGGTATGCAAGGACAAATGAAACGGGATCTCGTCGCAATCTCAGGGAAGCAAGGTCCTGGCTGTCACTCCGGCACTACATCACTCCCAAGCTGTCTGTTTAGGCTTTTTTGGTCTTTTCACAAATAGAGACTGAAGACATGTTGGTACATTTTAATCATTTGTCTTGTCAGAGCTACCTCGCCCGACTTCACTCGTTATTGTTAGGTGTGTGCGCGTGTGTGTGTGTATGTGTGTGTGTGTGTGTGTGTGTGTGTGTGTGTGTGTGTGTGTGTGTGTGTGTGTGTGTGTGTGTGTGTGTGTGTGTGTGTGTGTGCAGGTGTATGCGTGTGTCTATTGAAAGGGCTTCTGACACTCTGTCTCTATGACAGCTACTTAACAGCGTTCTCTATTTAGGATAAGGCAGGTATCTCTCTGTCCCTCGGGGAGCCGCCTAGGGTGTGGCTGATGATGAACACACACTCCTGTGGTGTTGCAATACGTTTTTTTTTTAGGGCTCCAAAACGATGGCGAGTGATTCTCTGGCTCAGAAGCAAGTGGATATATACCAATGGAGTGTATTTTATGGTGTTGTTGTCTCGGACCCATCTCTTTCACACAGCGCTGCAGATAGAAGCGGCGCCCCAGTGTGCGTTCTTATGAAACCACAGTGTCCCCATGGCCACAACGCATAAGCTTTGTGACACACAGCAGCACGGCAGCGGATAAACACATAAGGAACTTGAAAAGACGTCATGGACGTATACTGAAGTGTTTATACAAAAAATATTTATGCCGTCTACCCTCTCTCCAATCCATGCCTCCCTCCCACCCAGCTCCGATGCCTGGGGTTTCCACCGCGACTAAAGGCTCATTTATGCTCGACGTACGGACGTAATTGTACGCGTCCGTTTCTAACGTTGTTACCGTCACTGCTCACATACTTCCATGCGTCCTTTACGTTGGCATAGATGTTAACCAATACATCCACTAGGGGGCAGCGCAGAGTCAAAAGTTTATGACAACAAACCATAGACTGTAAAAAGAAAACAACAAACATGGCGACTATGGAGGAGGTCTTGATTATGTACATAATAAATAAAAGAAGAAAACGGGCTCGTTGTAAGAGGCGGTGGTCGGTAAGGCCGTTAAATTCATCGCGGCTGGAGGACGGAGAATTCTTCTTCTGTCTCACACTGGCTCTAGGCTCCGTATCGGGTAGTGACGGCAACAGCGCCCCCACGGCTTCCGGTGGTACTGCTCCGTTTGGTGCGTATCCGTAAGCTTTGTGGAAACGGTCGAAAAACGGACGAAATGAACGCAGAGTACGGACGAAAGGCTCCGTCCGTATCCGTATGCGTATTTAACGTTGAGCATAAATGAGCCTTAAGGCGGCCGTAAATGTCCGACTGACATTTGGAATAAAGTTGATCAATACTTTGCCATGCCGTTTAGGGTGGTCAGGATTTATTAGTTGGGGACTTGAGGTGGGAGCAGAGGTGTCCCAGGGATGGGGGCGATGGGGTGGGGCGCTGTAAGGAGCTGTGGAGTGGTGTTAGGTGGGCTTGGTGGGGTTAGAGGGTGTGGGTGTGGCTGGGGATGAGGAGTTTTGGGGTTTTGGGGATTAGAGGGTGTGGCTGAGGATGAGGGGGTGTGGGGCGGTGTTAGGGGATGTGGGTCGGGTTAGGGGTGTGGGTGGGGATGACTGGGGTGTGGCTGGGGTTAGAGGGTGTGGGTGTGGGTGTGAGTTGGGTTATGGGATGTGGGTTTGGCAAGGAGGTAGCCATTTGGAAAAGACTATAAAAAACAAAACACAGATCTATTAGGGCAGTTTCTGTAATGCAGAGTTTAGCATTCACCACATCAAAGTGATTCCCGCCGTGGCTCGGGATCCATTTGGAATTCAGTTACAGTTCCATACTACAGACACAGGGGCAGACGGGAAGGAGGGGACGGCAGGACAAGAGAGGGAGCGATGCAGAGTGAGAGAGAGAGGG
>NC_140278.1:9814675-9824675 GCF_964030765.1 Micromesistius poutassou
CTGTCTCTGTCTCTCTCTCTCTGGCTTTCTCTGGAAACAAAACAAGAGAAAAACAACTGGGTCTATTGGGAGGATGTGGGCAGCAGGCACCTTGCTCTACAGAACCAGGGGGTCCCTGCATGAGCGGCTTAGTCTGTGGGACCTAAGCACACATGGGCCCCTACGCACACATGTCTAAAAATCGTAAGAAATGTTAATTCAAATACGGTTTACATATTAATAAAAATGTCCAACTACCTGATTATGTTTCCATCTACATGACTGCTTCTTGCATGTTTTCATTTTGGTTTTGGTTATTTTCTTTCGCTTTCATTATTACTTAAATTGGTTTGATCAGTTTGATCTTCTTTAGCCCCTGACATGTTTATGGGTAAGTGTGATTTTATAAGCCATCGCTAAGGGAAATGTATTTCCTTTCTTGTCAGTCTGACAGCAGAACTCATTAGATGATACCTCGCCAACATGACAGCACATCATGAGTATATTGTCACACCCTGTCTACCAATAGCTAACCGTTATCAGTGTGTGTGTGTGTGTGTGTGTGTGTGTGTGTGTGTGTGTGTGTGTGTGTGTGTGTGAGTATGCATGTGTGTGTGAGAGTGTGTGTGTGTGTGTGTGTGTGTGTGTGTGTGTGTGTGTGTGTGTGTGTGTGTGTGTGGGTGGGTCCTCTACGGCTGCAGGAGGCGGAGCGTATGTAAGTGTGGCTGATGCGTCCTCTTCTCTTCACTGAGACCAGCAGCTTATGGCTGCTCCTCCATCTGCCAGCTCATCAGATGGTGCACAGGGAAGCATGTAGACCAGCGGTCCTCAATAATAATTGAACTAATCATATAAACAAAAGGATATTCTGCCCTACATTTCATATTCAGGGAACATGGTACCCCAGAAGCCCGTCCAAGGACATTGGGCCGGGAAAGTTCAGTTCTGTTACCCATTCCAAGGTCATATTTCAAGAGCCCTGACTGTGAGGACAGGATACGTTGTAAGAGGCCCAGGTGGACAGGAATCAATAAAAATATGATGCAGTGCGTATTCGTCTCACGGCTGGGTCTCGTCTGGTGATCCCAGACGAGACCCAGCCGTGATACACCACGCAGCAGCCTACCTCACCCACCCCCATATCCTCCACCCAACCCCACATCCTCCACCCTGCCCCTCAACCGTCTGCTCCCTCATCTGCTACCACAGCACAGACGGCCCAGTGGGGTGGAAAATTGCATCTTGTCATTTAATTTCATCCCCCTCCTCCCTTAAAAAAATCTTTGTTTTCACAGGCCTAATCTCTGCTGTTTTGCACCACTTAAGTTAGAAAGCTCAGCAAAAGAAAAGGCAAACAGGAGAAGAAAGTCAGGCTGTGTCTGAGGGCCTCAGCAAGATCAACAAAATCTTCCAGATTTCCCGGAAAGAACAAGGAATACAGATCAGCACAGGTCACTTTTTATATAAATTGACTTTATTTATACCACCAAAGTCATCATACCACCCTGTGAAAAAATGTAGAAAATGAACAGAAGAGATACAGTCATAACACAAGAGTTGTGCCAGGCATGATGTATTCCAAGACATTTCCCTAATCCATCAGGATATGCTAGGAATTAGCGATAATGCATCCGAACCCATCAGGCATCTCTGTTAAGTGGTAACAGATGAACCCTGGTAACTGGTACACAGTATATACATAAGGGTGGCGTGGGACTCACTGTCAACCTCAACCATCTCTCCCCTGGGGAGGGGGAGGGGGGGGGGGGGGCAAGGTTTAGGGGTGATGCTAGTTAGCAGAAGAAGACACTGGGATTGTCAGAAAGGGGCGATCTGTCTCTGGGAGAGCAAAAGCTGGTAGACTTATAACAGTCAAGCGTCTAATGGAAAACATAAATGCGGGCGGGAATGGAACAAGGCGAGAGTGCGTTGAGGTGGACAGGGATGTGGGGGTGGTGGTGGTGGTGGGAGCTCAGTGGAGCGCGAGACAGGGATCAGATGGGCTTGTGATTTAAGCCGGAGTGAGTCGGGAGAGAAGGGGTTATACTTATTAACCTTTCTGAAATGGCCCATGAGCTGGGGCTTTTTATTGATGACCCGGGTTATGAAGTCACAATGATTTTTCTAGCAAGTTGAAATGAAAGGTTAAACTATTCACATTAATTGCGCTACGAGGTGGACTTATCGACTTCTCCCCCATTCCCCCCCTCACCCACCCCACCTTTCCCCAGTCTTCCCCACCGTCAGCATCCCCCCACCCCCCCAGCCCCTCAGGCGTAGAAGCTGCTGCAGGGGAAAGACACAGAGATGGAGATAGAGAGATGAAGAGGGAAAGAGAAGAGGGAGAATATGGCCAGCCATTTGATGTTGCTGTGAGTTATGAACAAACAGTGTTTCTGATAGCGCCAGGCTTTCTAGAAGGCACTATGAATAACTCAGAAGCTAGACGCTGACGACAGCTGTCAAAAAAACCTCAGAGGATGCGTTTTTTTTTTTTTCCCATGAATAAAATCACCAAGGGAATTCACACGGGTAAACAAAAAACATTTGCACCTAAATGTGCAGCCTCGACCAGAGTGGATCCTTCTGCCAAATCTGCCACTCTGGACCACCCAGGCTTTGTCTTCCCTATTAAAATCAAAACATCACACACACACACACACACACACACACACACACACACACACACATACACACACATGTAGGCTATACACACATGTGAGCGTGCCTGTATGTCGGAGCTGTTGGTTTAACCAACTCTGAACACAGCACTGTGACAAAGGGATCCAGCGATGAAAAGAATTAAAACGAGAGTGCGATTGAAGGGAAGAACGACAGCTGGAAGTGTCTGCAACAGGAGAGACAGGCGGAGCTCGACCGAGGGTCCGTGGAGACAAAGAGAGAGAGAGCAAGCCATTCCTGCTGATAGCCGTTCACCATGACCTCCAGTGGTGGTTAGTCGTAAAGATAATGGCGTCTGAAGTAGGACAGGCAGAGGTGGTGCATGTGTGACATGATATGTGTGTAAGTAAGTGTGTGTGTGTGTGTGTGTGTGTGTGTGTGTGTGTGTGTGTGTGTGTGTGTGTGTGTGTGTGTGTGTGTGTGTGTGTGTGTGTGTGTGCGTGCGTGCGTGCGTGTGTGTGTGTTAACTGGTGAGCAGTGATAAAGGAATGGTCAGGGTGATTTGACAAAGGATTGTTTATCTGCATGGTTGAACCAGGGGGTTCGGTTGGACAGAGCTCATGTTCAGCCAGGACCATCCCCCATCCCCCCGCTCGCCCCCAACACTATAGAGAGAAACCCCACCAAGGGCCTAGCATTTCAGTCATTGTGACTCATATACCTCTACAACTCTTGTGACAGCTAAACAATTGTTGATTTTGGAGGCTTTAAAAAAGTTTCATAGTGTAAAAGATAGCATCTAGGGAAGCTTAACCTGATTTGGGTTATATGACAACAAACAAAACAACAAAATAACAACCAGGCTATGTGTTTTCCCTCTTTTGCTGAGTGGGCTTGTGTGGGAATATGTACTTATATACAAATATATACTTTTTAAAATAAAATTTTCCATTATATTCTTTGATTAAACTATCAATTTGACTTTGTGTAATTTCCTTTTATTTATTTTATGAGTTATCCTGTCTAGGTCAACTGGTAGTGCATACCAGGACAACGACAAGGTCAGTGGTTCTGTACACTTTCTTGACACTAAAAAGCATCTATCAATTGTGTATCCATTACATTAATATGAAAGTAGGTTTAAAGCTTAACACTTGCAAATGTGCTTCTGAATACTTTTCGAATACCTTTTTTTTCGATGGATGGTTTAAAAAAAGAGCATCTTGAAAACATGTGTTTTTCTTCCATCACTACTAGCTCAGGTGGTAGAGCATAGGTTGACTTTAGAAAAACATGCCTGCTGGCTTTTACCGAGACGTGGCTGGGAGACGCGGATCTCAACGAGGATCTACATATAAGCGGCTTTGGGTACCGTGTTCGTACGGACCGGTCGCCTCTCATAACAAACAAATAAAGTGGAGGTGGAGTATGTTTTTACATTAATGAGAGGTACTGTCATACTGTCTTGGTCCGGGAAAAAATATGTCCCCCCGACATTGAGCTGCGATCCATCTCACTTCGCCCCTTCTACCTGCCGAGGGAGTTTCACCAGCTTTTCTTCACCCTTGTTTACTTTCATCCACGGGCAAACGTCTCTTCAGCCAATCAGCTGATTGCGGAGGTGACCAAAGGACTGGACGCTCTTTCACAAGACACTCCAAAATTAATTTTTTGAGATTTTAATCGTTGCCAGGTACATAAGACATTGAAAACATATGAACAGTATGTTACTTGTGCAACTACTTAGAAGAACTCCACTATTGATTTGTGCTATGGCTCAGTACCTGGTGCTTTCAGATTCCTGCCTATGCCTCCTTTTGGAGCATCCTATCACAATACTATACTCCTTGTGCCGATTTACATGCCCATCTGTAAGCGACAAGAGCAAACAGTAATAACAGTGAAATGCTAGACGGAAAACAGCATTGCCAGCTTACAAGTTTGCTTTGATTGTACAGCTTGGGATGTATTTTATAGCTCATGCGCTGACTTAAATGAACTGGCTCAAACTGTTTCTTCTTACATATCCTTCCGTGTGGACACCAATATTCCCTGTAAAAGTATTACAGTCTTCCCTAATAACAAACCATGGGTTACTAAAGAACTAAATAATGTCATAAACAAGAAGAAAAGCATTTTTTATACAGGGAATAGCCAGGAAAAGAAACAAATGACCAGGGAAGTAAGAAATTAGATAAGAAAAGCTGAAAGAATGTATAAGGATAAGGTGGAACATGAGTACAGTAGCGGTGATCTTCGGGCAGCTTGGAGGGGAATCAAATCCATGTCCTCAATCAATCAGATAAACAGTGAAAGTGATAAGAAACCTCTTAAAATTGAGGGAATAAATTATGCAGATCTCCCAAATACTTTTAACGATTTTTATTCCCGTTTTGAAAAACATGATTTTTCTGGAAATATCTCTCTCCTAAGAGAGACTCTCTCTTCTGACTGTAATATTGTTATCAGTCAGGAATGTGTTAGAGATCTAAAACATGTTCACATCAGGAAGGCCCCTGGTCCAGATCACATTTGTGGGCGAACGTTGCATTACTGTGATGACCAGCTTAGCGGTGTCCTTCACCATATCTTCCAGCTATCACTTGATTCTAACCAGATCCCTGCTATCTTCCACTGTGATACCTGTCCGAAAGATCACCAATCCTAGGCAACTTAATGATTTCAGACCAGTTGCACTAACATCATTAATAATGAAAATCTTCTATAACTTGCTTATCAGGCAGGGAGGTGTGGAGGACGCAAAGCTTTTAATACTCAATAACTTACTCAATAATAAACATTTAGAAAAGCCGCAAGCCCATGTCAGGCTTTTGTTTGCAGACTTTTCATCGGCATTCAACACGATGCAGCCGCATCTTTTAATAGAAAGGTTGCTATGTGATTTCAAATTGCCTCACCAGCTTGTATTATGGATCTTGGACATCTTGACTGACAGAGTGCAGAGAGTTTCTGTAAATGGCTGTTTCTCAAACTCTAACTATGTCCACAGGCTCACCATGGGTGTGTCCTTTCGCCCTTACTCTTTATTAGGTTTACTGATGGATGCAGGAGCAGTCAGGAGGGCAGCAGCTATTTGGTCAAATTTTCTTTTTTTCTTCTTCAAGGCTCAGAATCAGACCACGGGAATGCTCTCACAGATTTTATTTCTTGATGTGATGATAACTTCTTGGACTTAAATGTATCTAAAACCAAGGAACTGATTATTGATTTTACAGAAATACAACCAAAGAGTTTATCATACATAACGAAAGTGTGGAAATAGTTACATCATACAAATATCTGGGTTCTATTTTCGATGATCACCTTAAGTTTGATGTGCACACTGAGGCTATTGTGAAGCGGGGGCAACAGAGAATTCACCTTCTCCACAAACTAAATTCCTTTTCCGTCAGTCCCGTCATCCTCTGTCATTTTTATTAATCTTTTATTCAGAGTCTCCTGAGCTTTTATTTTATTGCTGGTTTCACAGCCTCACAGTAAAATACAGAAACAGCCTGAACAGTATTATTAACATCTGTTCCAAGATCACTGGAGTGAAACAAAGGAACTTGAGTTTAATCGGCAAATCTTCCAGAAAGCAGCAGGAATTTTTGCTTCTTCTGGACATGTTCTTGCAAGTGAATTTTCTCTGTTGCCATCAGGGCATCGTTATGCTTTACCTGCTTGTAGGATTAACCACCATTCCAAGTCTTTCATTCCCTCTGCAATTCAACTACTAAATGCTCCGTAGTTGTGTATGTGTATTTGTTGTTTGTATGTTACTGTATGTACAACAAGCTGCTCAAAAAAATTGCCCCTATTGGGATTAATAAAGTTGTATTTTATTGTATTGTATAGCATTCGGACTGCCATGCTGAATGGTTTGATTCTCACCATTTTTTAATCAGAGAATGTGATCCAAAAAAGTCTAAAAAACATTTAATTTAGTATTAATGTAACAGATGAGAATTGAAGGATGGTTTGTAGTGTTGAAGACATTGGGAACAGAAACACTGACCTTGGCAGTGTTAATGCTATTCAATACCAGTTGAGCTAGAAGGGATAACTTTATAAACATAGAGAAAAAACACAGCCTTCCCTATAAATCCCTGTTATAATCCAAAAGTATTTGGTGGTTTCCCACCTTTTGATGCATGGTTATGTTCAGTTCCACTGGTACTGCATGTAATCGAATAAAGTAATACAACAAGAGTAATCCAATAAATGATCAATACCTTTACACTAAAAAGCAGTGACTTTAAATGTACCTTTCTGCTGTTAAAACTGTGGAAATCGAACCAGTGACTTGGGTGTTAATGCTGTGTTAATGCTATGCACTCACACGTTTTATGCAATCCATAAAATAATTTAAATTAAAAAAAAGTAGTAAAGAAAAAAATGTATTAATCTGTAGTAATCCTAAAATTTCCCTGAATTTCCCCTAGGGATAAATAAAGTTTATATCTATCTATCTATCTAAAAAGTTATCCTAAAAAAGTAATCTGTACTAACAAACTTAAAAGCATTTTTTCCAAAAAGATGGTAAGTTAGTAAGTAAATGTAATTTATTAGGCACATACACACAGCGTAACTGACTAAAGTGCTGCACAGTAGATAACTAAAAAGACAAATAATACAAAACAGACTGGACCAATAGTCGTAATTATATAAAACATAAATAAAAGGAATCCTTCAATATCAGGGCACACAACACAGAAATACAGAAAATGAGCAGGAGTACAGGGTTAGGGAACAAGGAAGGCCAGGGAGTAAGGGTGGGTTTTTAGCCTGGATTTGAAGGCTGACATGAAGGATCTAATATCCAGGGGGAGATGGTCTCTATCGCCTCTCTTTTTGAGTCGTGAGCACGGCACATGCAGAAGTCTTTTGTTTGAGGATCTAAGGGACCTTTGGACTGAGTGGGGCTGTAAAGGTCGTTGATATAGGTTCAGGCCAGCCCATTAAGTGCCTTAAAAACAAATTATAAAACTTTAAAGTGAATCCTAAAAAGAATTGGGAGCCAGCGCAAGGAGGCCAGACTGGGGGTGATGTGCTCATGCCTCCTGGGGCCAGTTAGAAGATGCGCAGCTGTATTTTGGACCAACTGCAGACGTGTAAGTGAGGATTGGGGGAGGTGAAGGTAGAGAGAATTGCAATAATCCAGCCGTGATGTAATAAAGGCATGGATAACTTTCTCAAGGTAATTAGCTAACCTTATTCTATAAGTCAGAAGGCTCCTTCAGAGGTGCCAGGAACTGGAAACTTGTCATGCACATAGAGGATATCTCCCTTTACAAGTGTAGCAAGTATATACAAGTATTGTGTTGATAGCTCAATCGATGACGTCACATTGTCAATTACAAAAAGTTTTCAATTAGGCGGTAGGCACCACTTTGCTTTAATTTGTGTTGTTTAGTGGAGTATCTGATTATGTTCCTGTGTATAAATACACTAATGTGCTCTGTTAAAGAAAATGTGATGAGAACATAAACGCTATTCTTTGTCTGTTTGTCTCTTCCTTTGTCTCTTCTCACACACTCAAGCAAGATATAACATCTCCATCACTGCCTCACACACCTTCCCCTCTCTCTCTCTCTCTCTCTCTCTCTCTCTCTCACACTCTCTCTCTCTCTCTCTCTCTCTCTCTCTCTCTCTCTCTCTCACACTCCATTTTATGTGCCTGAAAAGACAAGACCATTCATTGTTGTTTACGAGACAAGATTGCTTTGTCAGATGTACTTGTGTTTTTTGTTTTTTAATCTCTCAAGGACAAGTTGGAGATCGTTCCTTCTTTAGCCACTCGCAGTCTATAGCACATTGCCTCAGACGACCAAAATAGATACAGTGCCTACCGTTTGTGTCTGTTGTCCCATCGATTTGTGTGCATAGGGGTCCAACGGTGGATTTAATAAACTACAAAACAGGAGACCACACAGGGGTTCTATGTAATTCAGTGAAACATTGACTGTGCCGTGCTGGGACCTGCGAGGCATCATTACTCATCAAACACAACCCTTCACAGAACGCCAGGCTGCGTTCTAAAGAACTTCCCTCTCATGTTTTCTGACCCAAGTGTCCGTTGTATCCCCAGCAAACATCAACGGCATGTGCCACGGGCCATCTCCGTGTCTCTTTAATTTCTCTTTAACTGTTTTCTTGTTGTTGTTTTTGTGTCATTCATCTTTCATGAGAATCTAAAAAGAATATCTATTTATTTTTAACACTATTAAACAAAGCCATTTCCATCCGGTCCTGGACTCAAGAAGCCATTAGAAGTTGATTTCTTGATTTCAGTGGGCCCCCGGCTGCAGCAGTAATGTCAGCAATCACACGGGGGCGGTGGGTTCTGGGAGAGGGGGGGGGAGAGAGAAGAAGGGGGGCGGTGAGGCGGCCGGAGCGGCGCCCGTCAAATCAAATCAGCCCTGAAAGGTGGCATTATGCACCTTAATGGAGATTAAAAGCACTCACAGTCAGCGCTCTGCTGCCACATTTACCTCACCCCGCACGGACCTGTTTACATTTCACCTACTAATGCTGAAGAAAGAAAGAGAGCACACCAAGTCACCTCGCATTCAGGACATTGGGTTTCTTTGGGGGGCTTTCAAACCAAGGATGACTACGCGTGTGTGTGTGTGTGTGTGTGTGTGTGTGTGTGGGGGGGGGGGGGGGGGGGTGTGGGTGTGTGTGTGGGTGGGTGTTGTTGTTAGAATGCAGACCGCTTTGTCACTGTATCAGAGGAAGATTGACACAGTCATCATTTAGTGTGACTTCATAGAGAGTGGAGCTTTCACTCAATGTCCTGAGTGAATGCCGTTGGTCGAGGGTATGAGAAACGGTTTTCACTTTTGAGATCAAGATCATTAAAAAGCCATCACTAATAAGGTCCTGAGCCTCTTTGATCGATGGCTATTCTGCTTCCCTCCGATGGCTCCTCCTGGCCCGCATGACTAATTACCAGAATGCAACATTGATGTGGGTACTATTTCTGAGCAAACGGGTTAGATGTCAATCAGAGGTGAATGTGGGACTGTGTGTTCATTAAAGGGTCCTCTCTGGGACCCGTACAGAGTCTAATCAGAATAATCACTTTAATGATGTTGCATTAGCTGCGACATCGCAGAGATCCTGGGAGGTCCTCACTCACCGGCGGAGTCACTTACAAGTGACTCGGCTACATGCTGTTCACGCCGTTTCACAAAGAATAACTTAAAGACATAAACTAAGAGACTTTGTTATTACTTCTCCTCCAAGTTCTGCCAACTCAAACATGTCGGCGCTGGCGTTACGTTCAAACACACGTTACCCAGCATGCTTTGCCTGGGGCTTTAGGGGGAGGGGCCGACAAGGCCCTTTTAATTACACAGCCTAGGCACACATCAATCATGTGTCCTGGAGACCT